>NC_092726.1:22609832-22862600 GCF_047496885.1 Scyliorhinus torazame
GCAGCACGGTGACACAGCGAGGACAGCACGGTGACACAGCGAGGGCAGCACGGTGACACAGCGAGGGCAGCACGGTGACACAGCGAGGGCAGCACAGCGACACAGCGAGGGCAGCACGGCGAGGGCGACACGGCGAGGGCAGCACGGTGACACAGCGAGGGCAGCACGGTGACACAGCGAGGGCAGCACGGCGACACAGCGAGGACAGCACGGTGACACAGCGAGGGCAGCACGGTGACACAGCGAGGGCAGCACGGCGACACAGCGAGGGCAGCACGGCGAGGGCAGCACGGTGACACAGCGAGGGCAGCACGGCGACACAGCGAGGGCAGCACGGCGACACAGCGAGGGCAGCACGGTGACACAGCGAGGGCAGCACGGTGACACAGCGAGGGCAGCACGGAGACACAGCGAGGGCAGCACGGTGACACAGCGAGGGCAGCACGGCGAGGGCAGCACGGTGACACAGCGAGGGCAGCACGGCGACACAGCGAGGGCAGCACGGCGACACAGCGAGGGCAGCACGGTGACACAGCGAGGGCAGCACGGCGACACAGCGAGGGCAGCACGGTGACACAGCGAGGGCAGCACGGCGACACAGCGAGGGCAGCACGGTGACACAGCGAGGGCAGCACGGCGACACAGCGAGGGCAGCACGGTGACACAGCGAGGGCAGCACGGTGACACAGCGAGGGCAGCACGGTGACACAGCGAGGGCAGCACGGCGACACAGCGAGGGCAGCACGGCGACACAGCGAGGGCAGCACGGCGACACAGCGAGGGCAGCACGGCGAGGGCAGCACGGTGACACAGCGAGGGCAGCACGGCGACACAGCGAGGGCAGCACGGCGACACAGCGAGGGCAGCACGGTGACACAGCGAGGGCAGCACGGTGACACAACGAGGGCAGCACGGCGACACAGCGAGGGCAGCACGGCGACACAGCGAGGGCAGCACGGTGACACAGCGAGGGCAGCACGGTGACACAGCGAGGGCAGCACGGCGAGGGCAGCACGGTGACACAGCGAGGGCAGCACGGTGACACAGCGAGGGCAGCACGGCGACACAGCGAGGGCAGCATGATGACACAGCGAGGGCAGCATGATGACACAGCGAGGGCAGCACGGTGACACAGCGAGGGCAGCACGGTGACACAGCGAGGGCAGCACGGCGACACAGCGAGGGCAGCATGATGACACAGCGAGGGCAGCACAGCGACACAGCGAGGGCAGCACGGAGAGGGCAGCACGGTGACACAGCGAGGGCAGCACGGCGACACAGCGAGGGCAGCACGGTGACACAGCGAGGGCAGCACGGTGACACAGCGAGGGCAGCACGGTGACACAGCGAGGGCAGCTCGGCGACACAGCGAGGGCAGCACGGTGACACAGCGAGGGCAGCACGGTGACACAGCGAGGGCAGCACGGTGACACAGCGAGGGCAGCACGGTGGCACAGCGAGGGCAGCACGGCGACACAGCGAGGGCAGCACGGCGACACAGCGAGGGCAGCACGGTGACACAGCGAGGGCAGCACGGAGACACAGCGAGGGCAGCACGGCGAGGGCGACACGGCGAGGGCAGCACGGCGACACAGCGAGGGCAGCACGGTGACACAGCGAGGGCAGCACGGCGACACAGCGAGGGCAGCACGGCGACACAGCGAGGGCAGCACGGTGACACAGCGAGGGCAGCACGGCGACACAGCGAGGGCAGCACGGTGACACAGCGAGGGGCAGCACGGTGACACAGCGAGGGCAGCACGGCGACACAGCGAGGGCAGCACGGCGAGGGCAGCACGGTGACACAGCGAGGGCAGCACGGTGACACAGCGAGGGCAGCAAGGTGACACAGCGAGGGCAGCACGGCGACACAGCGAGGGCAGCACGGTGACACAGCGAGGGCAGCAAGGTGACACAGCGAGGGCAGCACGGCGACACAGCGAGGGCAGCACGGTGACACAGCGAGGGCAGCACGGCGACACAGCGAGGGCAGCATGGTGACACAGCGAGGGCAGCACGGTGACACAGCGAGGGCAGCACGGTGACACAGCGAGGGCAGCACGGCGACACAGTGAGGGCAGCACGGTGACACAGCGAGGACAGCACGGTGACACAGCGAGGGCAGCACGGTGACACAGCGAGGGCAGCACAGCGACACAGCGAGGGCAGCATGGCGAGGGCGACACGGCGAGGGCAGCACGGTGACACAGCGAGGGCAGCACGGTGACACAGCGAGGGCAGCACGGCGACACAGCGAGGGCAGCACGGTGACACAGCGAGGGCAGCACGGCGACACAGCGAGGGCAGCACGGCGACACAGCGAGGGCAGCACGGCGACACAGCGAGGGCAGCACGGTGACACAGCGAGGGCAGCACGGTGACACAGCGAGGGCAGCACGGAGACACAGCGAGGGCAGCACGGTGACACAGCGAGGGCAGCACGGTGACACAGCGAGGGCAGCACGGCGACACAGCGAGTGCAGCACGGCGACACAGCGAGGGCAGCACGGCGACACAGCGAGGGCAGCACGGTGACACAGCGAGGGCAGCACGGCGACACAGCGAGGGCAGCACGGTGACACAGCGAGGGCAGCACGGTGACACAGCGAGGGCAGCACGGCGACACAGCGAGGGCAGCACGGCGACACAGCGAGGGCAGCACGGCGACACAGCGAGGGCAGCACGGCGAGGGCAGCACGGTGACACAGCGAGGGCAGCACGGCGACACAGCGAGGGCAGCACGGCGACACAGCGAGGGCAGCACGGTGACACAGCGAGGGCAGCACGGTGATACAGCGAGGGCAGCACGGCGACACAGCGAGGGCAGCACGGCGACACAGCGAGGGCAGCACGGCGACACAGCGAGGGCAGCACGGTGACACAGCGAGGGCAGCACGGTGACACAGCGAGGGCAGCACGGTGACACAGCGAGGGCAGCACGGTGACACAGCGAGGGCAGCACGGAGACACAGCGAGGGCAGCACGGCGACACAGCGAGGGCAGCACGGCGACACAGCGAGGGCAGCACGGAGACACAGCGAGGGCAGCACGGTGACACAGCGAGGGCAGCACGGAGACACAGCGAGGGCAGCACGGTGACACAGCGAGGGCAGCACGGTGACACAGCGAGGGCAGCACGGAGACACAGCGAGGGCAGCACGGCGACACAGCGAGGGCAGCACGGTGACACAGCGAGGGCAGCACGGCGACACAGCGAGGGCAGCACGGTGACACAGCGAGGGCAGCACGGTGACACAGCGAGGGCAGCACGGCGAGGGCAGCACGGTGACACACCGAGGGCAGCACGGTGACACAGCGAAGGCAGCACGGTGACACAGCGAGGGCAGCACGGTGACACAGCGAGGGCAGCACGGTGACACAGCGAGGGCAGCACGGCGACACAGCGAGGGCAGCACGGTGACACAGCGAGGGCAGCACGGTGACACAGCGAGGGCCGCACGGTGACACAGCGAGGGCAGCACGGTGACACAGCGAGGGCAGCACGGCGACAC
Source organism: Scyliorhinus torazame (assembly GCF_047496885.1). Lineage (NCBI taxonomy): Eukaryota > Metazoa > Chordata > Chondrichthyes > Carcharhiniformes > Scyliorhinidae > Scyliorhinus > Scyliorhinus torazame. The sequence goes on from NC_092726.1 coordinate 22,613,345, forward strand.
AGCGAGGGCAGCACGGCGACACAGCGAGGGCAGCACGGTGACACAGCGAGGGCAGCACGGTGACACAGCGAGGGCAGCACGGTGACACAGCGAGGGCAGCACGGCGACACAGCGAGGGAAGCACGGTGACACAGCGAGTAAGCACGGCGAGGGCAGCACGGCGACACAGCGAGGGCAGCACGGCGACATAGCGAGGGCAGCACGGCGACACAGCGAGGGCAGCAGGGTGACACAGTGAGGGCAGCACGGTGACACAGCGAGGGCAGCAGGGTGACACAGCGAGGGCAGCACGGCGAGGGCAGCACGGTGACACAGCGAGGGCAGCACGGTGACACAGCGAGGGCAGCACGGTGACACAGCGAGGGCAGCACGGTGACACAGCGAGGGCAGCACGGTGACACAGCGAGGGCAGCACGGTGACACAGCGAGGGCAGCACGGTGACACAGCGAGGGCAGCACGGCGACACAGCGAGGTCAGCACGGTGACACAGCGAGGGCAGCACGGTGACACAGCGAGGGCAGCACGGTGATACAGCGAGGGCAGCACGGTGACACAGCGAGGGCAGCACGGTGACACAGCGAGGGCAGCACGGCGACACAGCGAGGGCAGCACGGTGACACAGCGAGGGCAGCACGGTGACACAGCGAGGGCAGCACGGTGACACAGCGAGGGCAGCACGGTGACACAGCGAGGGCAGCACGGCGACACAGCGAGGGCAGCACGGCGACACAGCGAGGGCAGCACGGTGACACAGCGAGGGCAGCACGGTGACACAGCGAGGGCAGCACGGTGACACAGCGAGGGCTGCACGGTGACACAGCGAGGGCAGCACGGTGACACAGCGAGGGCAGCACGGCGAGGGCAGCACGGTGACACAGCGAGGGCAGCACGGTGACACAGCGAGGGCAGCACGGTGACACAGCGAGGGCAGCACGGCGACACAGCGAGAGCAGCACGGCGACACAGCGAGGGCAGCACGGCGACACAGCGAGGGCAGCACGGTGACACAGCGAGGGCAGCACGGTGACACAGCGAGGGCAGCACGGTGACACAGCGAGGGCAGCACGGTGACACAGCGAGGGCAGCACGGCGGCACAGCGAGGGCAGCACGGCGACACAGCGAGGGCAGCACGGCGACACAGCGAGGGCAGCACGGTGACACAGCGAGGGCAGCACGGAGACACAGCGAGGGCAGCACGGCGAGGGCGACACGGCGAGGGCAGCACGGTGACACAGCGAGGGCAGCACGGTGACACAGCGAGGGCAGCACGGCGACACAGCGAGGGCAGCACGGCGACACAGCGAGGGCAGCACGGTGACACAGCGAGGGCAGCACGGCGACACAGCGAGGGCAGCACGGTGACACAGCGAGGGGCAGCACGGTGACACAGCGAGGGCAGCACGGCGACACAGCGAGGGCAGCACGGCGAGGGCAGCACGGTGACACAGCGAGGGCAGCACGGTGACACAGCGAGGGCAGCAAGGTGACACAGCGAGGGCAGCACGGCGACACAGCGAGGGCAGCACGGTGACACAGCGAGGGCAGCAAGGTGACACAGCGAGGGCAGCACGGCGACACAGCGAGGGCAGCACGGTGACACAGCGAGGGCAGCACGGCGACACAGCGAGGGCAGCATGGTGACACAGCGAGGGCAGCACGGTGACACAGCGAGGGCAGCACGGTGACACAGCGAGGGCAGCACGGCGACACAGTGAGGGCAGCACGGTGACACAGCGAGGACAGCACGGTGACACAGCGAGGGCAGCACGGTGACACAGCGAGGGCAGCACAGCGACACAGCGAGGGCAGCACGGCGAGGGCGACACGGCGAGGGCAGCACGGTGACACAGCGAGGGCAGCACGGTGACACAGCGAGGGCAGCACGGTGACACAGCGAGGGCAGCACGGTGACACAGCGAGGGCAGCACGGCGACACAGCGAGGACAGCACGGTGACACAGCGAGGGCAGCACGGTGACACAGCGAGGGCAGCACGGCGACACAGCGAGGGCAGCACGGCGACACAGCGAGGGCAGCACGGCGACACAGCGAGGGCAGCACGGTGACACAGCGAGGGCAGCACGGTGACACAGCGAGGGCAGCACGGAGACACAGCGAGGGCAGCACGGTGACACAGCGAGGGCAGCACGGCGAGGGCAGCACGGTGACACAGCGAGGGCAGCACGGCGACACAGCGAGGGCAGCACGGCGACACAGCGAGGGCAGCACGGAGACACAGCGAGGGCAGCACGGTGACACAGCGAGGGCAGCACGGCGAGGGCAGCACGGTGACACAGCGAGGGCAGCATGGTGACACAGCGAGGGCAGCACGGTGACACAGCGAGGGCAGCACGGTGACACAGCGAGGGCAGCACGGCGACACAGTGAGGGCAGCACGGTGACACAGCGAGGACAGCACGGTGACACAGCGAGGGCAGCACGGTGACACAGCGAGGGCAGCACGGCGACACAGCGAGGGCAGCACAGCGACACAGCGAGGGCAGCACGGCGAGGGCGACACGGCGAGGGCAGCACGGTGACACAGCGAGGGCAGCACGGCGACACAGCGAGGACAGCACGGTGACACAGCGAGGGCAGCACGGTGACACAGCGAGGGCAGCACGGCGACACAGCGAGGGCAGCACGGCGAGGGCAGCACGGTGACACAGCGAGGGCAGCACGGCGACACAGCGAGGGCAGCACGGCGACACAGCGAGGGCAGCACGGTGACACAGCGAGGGCAGCACGGTGACACAGCGAGGGCAGCACGGAGACACAGCGAGGGCAGCACGGTGACACAGCGAGGGCAGCACGGCGAGGGCAGCACGGTGACACAGCGAGGGCAGCACGGTGACACAGCGAGGGCAGCACAGCGACACAGCGAGGGCAGCACGGCGAGGGCGACACGGCGAGGGCAGCACGGTGACACAGCGAGGGCAGCACGGCGACACAGCGAGGACAGCACGGTGACACAGCGAGGGCAGCACGGTGACACAGCGAGGGCAGCACGGCGACACAGCGAGGGCAGCACGGCGAGGGCAGCACGGTGACACAGCGAGGGCAGCACGGCGACACAGCGAGGGCAGCACGGCGACACAGCGAGGGCAGCACGGTGACACAGCGAGGGCAGCACGGTGACACAGCGAGGGCAGCACGGAGACACAGCGAGGGCAGCACGGTGACACAGCGAGGGCAGCACGGCGAGGGCAGCACGGTGACACAGCGAGGGCAGCACGGCGACACAGCGAGGGCAGCACGGCGACACAGCGAGGGCAGCACGGCGACACAGCGAGGGCAGCACGGTGACACAGCGAGGGCAGCACGGCGACACAGCGAGGGCAGCACGGTGACACAGCGAGGGCAGCACGGTGACACAGCGAGGGCAGCACGGCGACACAGCGAGGGCAGCACGGCGACACAGCGAGGGCAGCACGGCGACACAGCGAGGGCAGCACGGCGAGGGCAGCACGGCGACACAGCGAGGGCAGCACGGCGACACAGCGAGGGCAGCACGGTGACACAGCGAGGGCAGCACGGTGACACAGCGAGGGCAGCACGGCGACACAGCGAGGGCAGCACGGTGACACAGCGAGGGCAGCACGGCGACACAGCGAGGGCAGCACGGTGACACAGCGAGGGCAGCACGGCGAGGGCAGCACGGTGACACACCGAGGGCAGCACGGTGACACAGCGAAGGCAGCACGGTGACACAGCGAGGGCAGCACGGTGACACAGCGAGTAAGCACGGCGAGGGCAGCACGGCGACACAGCGAGGGCAGCACGGCGACACAGCGAGGGCAGCACGGCGACACAGCGAGGGCAGCAGGGTGACACAGCGAGGGCAGCACGGCGAGGGCAGCACGGTGACACAGCGAGGGCAGCACGGTGACACAGCGAGGGCAGCACGGTGACACAGCGAGGGCAGCACGGTGACACAGCGAGGGCAGCACGGCGACACAGCGAGGGCAGCACGGTGACACAGCGAGGGCAGCAGGGTGACACAGCGAGGGCAGCACGGCGAGGGCAGCACGGTGACACAGCGAGGGCAGCACGGTGACACAGCGAGGGCAGCACGGTGATACAGCGAGGGCAGCACGGTGACACAGCGAGGGCAGCACGGTGACACAGCGAGGGCAGCACGGTGACACAGCGAGGGCAGCACGGTGACACAGCGAGGGCAGCACGGTGACACAGCGAGGGCAGCACGGCGAGGGCAGCACGGTGACACAGCGAGGGCATCACGGTGACACAGCGAGGGCAGCACGGTGACACAGCGAGGGCAGCAAGGTGACACAGCGAGGGCAGCACGGCGACACAGCGAGGGCAGCACGGTGACACAGCGAGGGCAGCACGGCGACACAGCGAGGGCAGCACGGCGACACAGCGAGGGCAGCACGGTGACACAGCGAGGACAGCACGGTGACACAGCGAGGGCAGCACGGTGACACAGCGAGGGCAGCACGGCGACACAGTGAGGGCAGCACGGTGACACAGCGAGGACAGCACGGTGACACAGCGAGGGCAGCACGGTGACACAGCGAGGGCAGCACAGCGACACAGCGAGGGCAGCACGGCGAGGGCGACACGGCGAGGGCAGCACGGTGACACAGCGAGGGCAGCACGGCGACACAGCGAGGACAGCACGGTGACACAGCGAGGGCAGCACGGTGACACAGCGAGGGCAGCACGGCGACACAGCGAGGGCAGCACGGCGAGGGCAGCACGGTGACACAGCGAGGGCAGCACGGCGACACAGCGAGGGCAGCACGGCGACACAGCGAGGGCAGCACGGTGACACAGCGAGGGCAGCACGGTGACACAGCGAGGGCAGCACGGCGACACAGCGAGGGCAGCACGGCGACACAGCGAGGGCAGCACGGTGACACAGCGAGGGCAGCACGGTGACACAGCGAGGGCAGCACGGAGACACAGCGAGGGCAGCACGGTGACACAGCGAGGGCAGCACGGCGAGGGCAGCACGGTGACACAGCGAGGGCAGCACGGCGACACAGCGAGGGGAGCACGGCGACACAGCGAGGGCAGCACGGCGACACAGCGAGGGCAGCACGGCGACACAGCGAGGGCAGCACGGTGACACAGCGAGGGCAGCACGGTGACACAGCGAGGGCAGCACGGCGACACAGCGAGGGCAGCACGGCGACACAGCGAGGGCAGCACGGCGACACAGCGAGGGCAGCACGGCGAGGGCAGCACGGCGACACAGCGAGGGCAGCACGGCGACACAGCGAGGGCAGCACGGTGACACAGCGAGGGCAGCACGGTGACACAGCGAGGGCAGCACGGCGACACAGCGAGGGCAGCACGGTGACACAGCGAGGGCAGCACGGCGACACAGCGAGGGCAGCACGGTGACACAGCGAGGGCAGCACGGCGAGGGCAGCACGGTGACACACCGAGGGCAGCACGGTGACACAGCGAAGGCAGCACGGTGACACAGCGAGGGCAGCACGGTGACACAGCGAGTAAGCACGGCGAGGGCAGCACGGCGACACAGCGAGGGCAGCACGGCGACACAGCGAGGGCAGCACGGCGACACAGCGAGGGCAGCAGGGTGACACAGCGAGGGCAGCACGGCGAGGGCAGCACGGTGACACAGCGAGGGCAGCACGGTGACACAGCGAGGGCAGCACGGTGACACAGCGAGGGCAGCACGGCGACATAGCGAGGGCAGCACGGTGACACAGCGAGGGCAGCAGGGTGACACAGCGAGGGCAGCACGGCGAGGGCAGCACGGTGACACAGCGAGGGCAGCACGGTGACACAGCGAGGGCAGCACGGTGATACAGCGAGGGCAGCACGGTGACACAGCGAGGGCAGCACGGTGACACAGCGAGGGCAGCACGGTGACACAGCGAGGGCAGCACGGTGACACAGCGAGGGCAGCACGGTGACACAGCGAGGGCAGCACGGTGACACAGCGAGGGCAGCACGGTGACACAGCGAGGGCAGCACGGCGAGGGCATCACGGTGACACAGCGAGGGCAGCACGGTGACACAGCGAGGGCAGCAAGGTGACACAGCGAGGGCAGCACGGCGACACAGCGAGGGCAGCACGGTGACACAGCGAGGGCAGCACGGCGACACAGCGAGGGCAGCATGGTGACACAGCGAGGGCAGCACGGTGACACAGCGAGGGCAGCACGGTGACACAGCGAGGGCAGCACGGCGACACAGTGAGGGCAGCACGGTGACACAGCGAGGACAGCACGGTGACACAGCGAGGGCAGCACGGTGACACAGCGAGGGCAGCACAGCGACACAGCGAGGGCAGCACGGCGAGGGCGACACGGCGAGGGCAGCACGGTGACACAGCGAGGGCAGCACGGCGACACAGCGAGGACAGCACGGTGACACAGCGAGGGCAGCACGGTGACACAGCGAGGGCAGCACGGCGACACAGCGAGGGCAGCACGGCGAGGGCAGCACGGTGACACAGCGAGGGCAGCACGGCGACACAGCGAGGGCAGCACGGCGACACAGCGAGGGCAGCACGGTGACACAGCGAGGGCAGCACGGTGACACAGCGAGGGCAGCACGGAGACACAGCGAGGGCAGCACGGTGACACAGCGAGGGCAGCACGGCGAGGGCAGCACGGTGACACAGCGAGGGCAGCACGGCGACACAGCGAGGGCAGCACGGCGACACAGCGAGGGCAGCACGGTGACACAGCGAGGGCAGCACGGCGACACAGCGAGGGCAGCACGGTGACACAGCGAGGGCAGCACGGTGACAGAGCGAGGGCAGCACGGTGACACAGCGAGGGCAGCACGGCGACACAGCGAGGGCAGCACGGTGACACAGCGAGGGCAGCACGGAGACACAGCGAGGGCAGCACGGCGACACAGCGAGGGCAGCACGGTGACACAGCGAGCGCAGCACGGTGACACAGCGAGGGCAGCACGGTGACACAGCGAGGGCAGCACGGTGACACAGCGAGGGCAGCACGGCGAGGGCAGCACGGAGACACAGCGAGGGCAGCACGGTGACACAGCGAGGGCAGCATGGGGAGGGCAGCACGGTGACACAGCGAGGGCAGCACGGCGACACAGCGAGGGCAGCACGGTGACACAGCGAGGGCAGCACGGTGACACAGCGAGGGCAGCACGGTGACACAGCGAGGGCAGCACGGCGAGGGCGACACGGCGAGGGCAGCACGGTGACACAGCGAGGGCAGCACGGCGACACAGCGAGGGCAGCACGGTGACACAGCGAGGGCAGCAGGGTGACACAGCGAGGGCAGCACGGTGACACAGCGAGGGCAGCACGGCGACACAGCGAGGGCAGCACGGCGACACAGCGAGGGCAGCACGGCGACACAGCGAGGGCAGCACGGGGACACAGCGAGGGCAGCACGGTGACACAGCGAGGGCTGCACGGTGACACAGCGAGGGCAGCACGGCGACACAGCGAGGGCAGCACGGCGACACAGCGAGGGCAGCACGGCGACACAGCGAGGGCAGCACGGTGACACAGCGAGGGCAGCACGGTGACACAGCGAGGGCAGCACGGCGACACAGCGAGGGCAGCGAGGGCAGCACGGTGACACAGCGAGGGCAGCACGGTGACACAGCGAGGGCAGCACGGTGACACAGCGAGGGCAGCACGGTGACACAGCGAGGGCAGCACGGTGACACAGCGAGGGCAGCACGGCGAGGGCAGCACGGTGACACAGCGAGGGCAGCACGGTGACACAGCGAGGGCAGCACGGCGACACAGCGAGGGCAGCACGGAGACACAGCGAGGGCAGCAAGGTGACACAGCGAGGGCAGCACGGTGACACAGCGAGGGCAGCACGGTGACACAGCGAGGGCAGCACGGTGACACAGCGAGGGCAGCACGGCGACACAGCGAGGGCAGCACGGCGACACAGCGAGGGCAGCACGGTGACACAGCGAGGGCAGCACGGTGACACAGCGAGGGCAGCACGGCGACACAGCGAGGGCAGCACGGTGACACAGCGAGGGCAGCACGGTGACACAGCGAGGGCAGCACGGCGACACAGCGAGGGCAGCACGGTGACACAGCGAGGGCAGCACGGCGACACAGCGAGGGCAGCATGGTGACACAGCGAGGGCAGCACGGCGAGGGCAGCACGGTGACACAGCGAGGGCAGCACGGTGACACAGCGAGGGCAGCACGGCGACAGAGCGAGGGCAGCACGGTGACACAGCGAGGGCAGCACGGCGACACAGCGAGGGCAACACGGTGACACAGCGAGGGCAGCACGGTGACACAGCGAGGGCAGCACGGTGACACAGCGAGGGCAGCACGGTGACACAGCGAGGGCAGCACGGTGACACAGCGAGGGCAGCACGGCGACACAGCGAGGGCAGCACGGTGACACAGCGAGGGCAGCACGGTGACACAGCGAGGGCAGCACGGAGACACAGCGAGGGCAGCACGGTGACACAGCGATGGCAGCACGGCGACACAGCGAGGGCAGCACGGTGACACAGCGAGGGCAGCACGGCGACACAGCGAGGGCAGCACGGCGACACAGCGAGGGCAGCACGGTGACACAGCGAGGGCAGCACGGTGACACAGCGAGGGCAGCACGGCGACACAGCGAGGGCAGCACGGCGAGGGCAGCACGGTGACACAGCGAGGGCAGCACGGTGACACAGCGAGGGGAGCACGGTGACACAGCGAGGGCAGCACGGCGACACAGCGAGGGCAGCACGGTGACACAGCGAGGGCAGCACGGCGACACAGCGAGGGCAGCACGGCGACACAGCGAGGGCCGCACGGTGACGCAGCGAGGGCAGCACCGTGACACAGCGAGGGCAGCACGGTGACACAGCGAGGGCAGCACGGCGACACACCGAGGGCAGCACGGTGACACAGCGAGGGCAGCACGGTGACACAGCGAGGGCAGCACGGTGACACAGCGAGGGCAGCACGGCGACACAGCGAGGGCAGCATGATGACACAGCGAGGGCAGCACGGCGACACAGCGAGGGCAGCACGGAGAGGGCAGCACGGTGACACAGCGAGGGCAGCACGGCGACACAGCGAGGGCAGCACGGTGACACAGCGAGGGCAGCACGGTGACACAGCGAGGGCAGCTCGGCGACACAGCGAGGGCAGCACGGTGACACAGCGAGGGCAGCACGGTGACACAGCGAGGGCAGCACGGTGACACAGCGAGGGCAGCACGGCGGCACAGCGAGGGCAGCACGGCGACACAGCGAGGGCAGCACGGCGACACAGCGAGGGCAGCACGGTGACACAGCGAGGGCAGCACGGAGACACAGCGAGGGCAGCACGGCGAGGGCGACACGGCGAGGGCACCACGGTGACACAGCGAGGGCAGCACGGTGATACAGCGAGGGCAGCACGGCGACACAGCGAGGGCAGCACGGTGACACAGCGAGGGCAGCACGGTGACACAGCGAGGGCAGCAGGGTGACACAGCGAGGGCAGCACGGCGACACAGCGAGGGCAGCACGGTGACACAGCGAGGGCAGCACGGTGACACAGCGAGGGCAGCACGGCGACACAGCGAGGGCAGCACGGCGAGGGCAGCACGGTGACACAGCGAGGGCAGCACGGTGACACAGCGAGGGCAGCAAGGTGACACAGCGAGGGCAGCACGGCGACACAGCGAGGGCAGCACGGTGACACAGCGAGGGCAGCAAGGTGACACAGCGAGGGCAGCACGGCGACACAGCGAGGGCAGCACGGTGACACAGCGAGGGCAGCACGGCGACACAGCGAGGGCAGCATGGTGACACAGCGAGGGCAGCACGGTGACACAGCGAGGGCAGCACGGTGACACAGCGAGGGCAGCACGGCGACACAGTGAGGGCAGCACGGTGACACAGCGAGGACAGCACAGTGACACAGCGAGGGCAGCACGGTGACACAGCGAGGGCATCACGGTGACACAGCGAGGGCAGCACGGTGACACAGCGAGGGCAGCACGGCGAGGGCGACACGGCGAGGGCAGCACGGTGACACAGCGAGGGCAGCACGGTGACACAGCGAGGGCAGCACAGCGACACAGCGAGGGCAGCACGGCGAGGGCGACACGGCGAGGGCAGCACGGTGACACAGCGAGGGCAGCACGGTGACACAGCGAGGGCAGCACGGCGACACAGCGAGGACAGCACGGTGACACAGCGAGGGCAGCACGGCGACACAGCGAGGGCAGCACGGTGACACAGCGAGGGCAGCACGGCGACACAGCGAGGGCAGCACGGCGAGGGCAGCACGGTGACACAGCGAGGGCAGCACGGCGACACAGCGAGGGCAGCACGGCGACACAGCGAGGGCAGCACGGTGACACAGCGAGGGCAGCACGGTGACACAGCGAGGGCAGCACGGAGACACAGCGAGGGCAGCACGGTGACACAGCGAGGGCAGCACGGCGAGGGCAGCACGGTGACACAGCGAGGGCAGCACGGCGACACAGCGAGGGCAGCACGGCGACACAGCGAGGGCAGCACGGCGACACAGCGAGGGCAGCACGGTGACACAGCGAGGGCAGCACGGCGACACAGCGAGGGCAGCACGGTGACACAGCGAGGGCAGCACGGTGACACAGCGAGGGCAGCACGGTGACACAGCGAGGGCAGCACGGCGACACAGCGAGGGCAGCACGGCGACACAGCGAGGGCAGCACGGCGACACAGCGAGGGCAGCACGGCGAGGGCAGCACGGTGACACAGCGAGGGCAGCACGGCGACACAGCGAGGGCAGCACGGCGACACAGCGAGGGCAGCACGGTGACACAGCGAGGGCAGCACGGTGACACAACGAGGGCAGCACGGCGACACAGCGAGGGCAGCACGGCGACACAGCGAGGGCAGCACGGTGACACAGCGAGGGCAGCACGGTGACACAGCGAGGGCAGCACGGCGAGGGCAGCACGGTGACACAGCGAGGGCAGCACGGTGACACAGCGAGGGCAGCACGGCGACACAGCGAGGGCAGCATGATGACACAGCGAGGGCAGCACGGTGACACAGCGAGGGCAGCACGGCGAGGGCAGCACGGTGACACAGCGAGGGCAGCACGGTGACACAGCGAGGGCAGCACGGCGACACAGCGAGGGCAGCATGATGACACAGCGAGGGCAGCACAGCGACACAGCGAGGGCAGCACGGAGAGGGCAGCACGGTGACACAGCGAGGGCAGCACGGCGACACAGCGAGGGCAGCACGGTGACACAGCGAGGGCAGCACGGTGACACAGCGAGGGCAGCACGGTGACACAGCGAGGGCAGCACGGTGGCACAGCGAGGGCAGCACGGCGACACAGCGAGGGCAGCACGGCGACACAGCGAGGGCAGCACGGTGACACAGCGAGGGCAGCACGGAGACACAGCGAGGGCAGCACGGCGAGGGCGACACGGCGAGGGCAGCACGGTGACACAGCGAGGGCAGCACGGTGACACAGCGAGGGCAGCACGGCGACACAGCGAGGGCAGCACGGCGACACAGCGAGGGCAGCACGGTGACACAGCGAGGGCAGCACGGCGACACAGCGAGGGCAGCACGGTGACACAGCGAGGGGCAGCACGGTGACACAGCGAGGGCAGCACGGCGACACAGCGAGGGCAGCACGGCGAGGGCAGCACGGTGACACAGCGAGGGCAGCACGGTGACACAGCGAGGGCAGCAAGGTGACACAGCGAGGGCAGCACGGCGACACAGCGAGGGCAGCACGGTGACACAGCGAGGGCAGCAAGGTGACACAGCGAGGGCAGCACGGCGACACAGCGAGGGCAGCACGGTGACACAGCGAGGGCAGCACGGCGACACAGCGAGGGCAGCATGGTGACACAGCGAGGGCAGCACGGTGACACAGCGAGGGCAGCACGGTGACACAGCGAGGGCAGCACGGCGACACAGTGAGGGCAGCACGGTGACACAGCGAGGACAGCACGGTGACACAGCGAGGGCAGCACGGTGATACAGCGAGGGCAGCACAGCGACACAGCGAGGGCAGCATGGCGAGGGCGACACGGCGAGGGCAGCACGGTGACACAGCGAGGGCAGCACGGTGACACAGCGAGGGCAGCACGGCGACACAGCGAGGGCAGCACGGTGACACAGCGAGGGCAGCACGGCGACACAGCGAGGGCAGCACGGCGACACAGCGAGGGCAGCACGGCGACACAGCGAGGGCAGCACGGTGACACAGCGAGGGCAGCACGGTGACACAGCGAGGGCAGCACGGAGACACAGCGAGGGCAGCACGGTGACACAGCGAGGGCAGCACGGCGAGGGCAGCACGGTGACACAGCGAGGGCAGCACGGCGACACAGCGAGTGCAGCACGGCGACACAGCGAGGGCAGCACGGCGACACAGCGAGGGCAGCACGGTGACACAGCGAGGGCAGCACGGCGACACAGCGAGGGCAGCACGGTGACACAGCGAGGGCAGCACGGTGACACAGCGAGGGCAGCACGGTGACACAGCGAGGGCAGCACGGCGACACAGCGAGGGCAGCACGGCGACACAGCGAGGGCAGCACGGCGACACAGCGAGGGCAGCACAGCGAGGGCAGCACGGTGACACAGCGAGGGCAGCACGGCGACACAGCGAGGGCAGCACGGCGACACAGCGAGGGCAACACGGTGACACAGCGAGGGCAGCACGGTGACACAACGAGGGCAGCACGGCGACACAGCGAGGGCAGCACGGTGACACAGCGAGGGCAGCACGGCGACACAGCGAGGGCAGCACGGCGACACAGCGAGGGCAGCACGGTGACACAGCGAGGGCAGCACGGTGACACAGCGAGGGCAGCACGGTGACACAGCGAGGGCAGCACGGAGACACAGCGAGGGCAGCACGGTGACACAGCGAGGGCAGCACGGTGACACAGCGAGGGCAGCACGGCGACACAGCGAGGGCAGCACGGCGACACAGCGAGGGCAGCACGGTGACACAGCGAGGGCAGCACGGTGACACAGCGAGGGCAGCACGGCGACACAGCGAGGGCAGCACGGTGACACAGCGAGGGCAGCACGGCGACACAGCGAGGGCAGCACGGTGACACAGCGAGGGCAGCACGGTGACACAGCGAGGGCAGCACGGCGAGGGCAGCACGGTGACACACCGAGGGCAGCACGGTGACACAGCGAAGGCAGCACGGTGACACAGCGAGGGCAGCACGGTGACACAGCGAGTAAGCACGGCGAGGGCAGCACGGCGACACAGCGAGGGCAGCACGGCGACATAGCGAGGGCAGCACGGCGACACAGCGAGGGCAGCAGGGTGACACAGTGAGGGCAGCACGGTGACACAGCGAGGGCAGCAGGGTGACACAGCGAGGGCAGCACGGCGAGGGCAGCACGGTGACACAGCGAGGGCAGCACGGTGACACAGCGAGGGCAGCACGGTGACACAGCGAGGGCAGCACGGTGACACAGCGAGGGCAGCACGGTGACACAGCGAGGGCAGCACGGTGACACAGCGAGGGCAGCACGGTGACACAGCGAGGGCAGCACGGCGACACAGCGAGGTCAGCACGGTGACACAGCGAGGGCAGCACGGTGACACAGCGAGGGCAGCACGGTGATACAGCGAGGGCAGCACGGTGACACAGCGAGGGCAGCACGGTGACACAGCGAGGGCAGCACGGCGACACAGCGAGGGCAGCACGGTGACACAGCGAGGGCAGCACGGTGACACAGCGAGGGCAGCACGGTGACACAGCGAGGGCAGCACGGTGACACAGCGAGGGCAGCACGGCGACACAGCGAGGGCAGCACGGCGACACAGCGAGGGCAGCACGGTGACACAGCGAGGGCAGCACGGTGACACAGCGAGGGCAGCACGGTGACACAGCGAGGGCTGCACGGTGACACAGCGAGGGCAGCACGGTGACACAGCGAGGGCAGCACGGCGAGGGCAGCACGGTGACACAGCGAGGGCAGCACGGTGACACAGCGAGGGCAGCACGGTGACACAGCGAGGGCAGCACGGCGACACAGCGAGAGCAGCACGGCGACACAGCGAGGGCAGCACGGCGACACAGCGAGGGCAGCACGGTGACACAGCGAGGGCAGCACGGTGACACAGCGAGGGCAGCACGGTGACACAGCGAGGGCAGCACGGTGACACAGCGAGGGCAGCACGGTGGCACAGCGAGGGCAGCACGGCGACACAGCGAGGGCAGCACGGCGACACAGCGAGGGCAGCACGGTGACACAGCGAGGGCAGCACGGAGACACAGCGAGGGCAGCACGGCGAGGGCGACACGGCGAGGGCAGCACGGTGACACAGCGAGGGCAGCACGGTGACACAGCGAGGGCAGCACGGCGACACAGCGAGGGCAGCACGGCGACACAGCGAGGGCAGCACGGTGACACAGCGAGGGCAGCACGGCGACACAGCGAGGGCAGCACGGTGACACAGCGAGGGGCAGCACGGTGACACAGCGAGGGCAGCACGGCGACACAGCGAGGGCAGCACGGCGAGGGCAGCACGGTGACACAGCGAGGGCAGCACGGTGACACAGCGAGGGCAGCAAGGTGACACAGCGAGGGCAGCACGGCGACACAGCGAGGGCAGCACGGTGACACAGCGAGGGCAGCAAGGTGACACAGCGAGGGCAGCACGGCGACACAGCGAGGGCAGCACGGTGACACAGCGAGGGCAGCACGGCGACACAGCGAGGGCAGCATGGTGACACAGCGAGGGCAGCACGGTGACACAGCGAGGGCAGCACGGTGACACAGCGAGGGCAGCACGGCGACACAGTGAGGGCAGCACGGTGACACAGCGAGGACAGCACGGTGACACAGCGAGGGCAGCACGGTGACACAGCGAGGGCAGCACAGCGACACAGCGAGGGCAGCACGGCGAGGGCGACACGGCGAGGGCAGCACGGCGACACAGCGAGGGCAGCACGGTGACACAGCGAGGGCAGCACGGTGACACAGCGAGGGCAGCACGGTGACACAGCGAGGGCAGCACGGTGACACAGCGAGGGCAGCACGGCGACACAGCGAGGACAGCACGGTGACACAGCGAGGGCAGCACGGTGACACAGCGAGGGCAGCACGGCGACACAGCGAGGGCAGCACGGCGACACAGCGAGGGCAGCACGGCGACACAGCGAGGGCAGCACGGTGACACAGCGAGGGCAGCACGGTGACACAGCGAGGGCAGCACGGAGACACAGCGAGGGCAGCACGGTGACACAGCGAGGGCAGCACGGCGAGGGCAGCACGGTGACACAGCGAGGGCAGCACGGCGACACAGCGAGTGCAGCACGGCGACACAGCGAGGGCAGCACGGCGACACAGCGAGGGCAGCACGGTGACACAGCGAGGGCAGCACGGTGACACAGCGAGGGCAGCACGGTGACACAGCGAGGGCAGCACGGCGACACAGCGAGGGCAGCACGGTGACACAGCGAGGGCAGCACGGTGACACAGCGAGGGCAGCACGGCGACACAGCGAGGGCAGCACGGCGACACAGCGAGGGCAGCACGGCGACACAGCGAGGGCAGCACGGCGAGGGCAGCACGGTGACACAGCGAGGGCAGCACGGCGACACAGCGAGGGCAGCACGGCGACACAGCGAGGGCAGCACGGTGACACAGCGAGGGCAGCACGGCGACACAGCGAGGGCAGCACGGCGAGGGCAGCACGGCGACACAGCGAGGGCAGCACGGCGACACAGCGAGGGCAGCACGGTGACACAGCGAGGGCAGCACGGTGACACAGCGAGGGCAGCACGGCGACACAGCGAGGGCAGCACGGTGACACAGCGAGGGCAGCACGGCGACACAGCGAGGGCAGCACGGTGACACAGCGAGGGCAGCACGGTGACACAGCGAGGGCAGCACGGCGAGGGCAGCACGGTGACACACCGAGGGCAGCACGGTGACACAGCGAAGGCAGCACGGTGACACAGCGAGGGCAGCACGGTGACACAGCGAGTAAGCACGGCGAGGGCAGCACGGCGACACAGCGAGGGCAGCACGGCGACACAGCGAGGGCAGCACGGCGACACAGCGAGGGCAGCAGGGTGACACAGTGAGGGCAGCACGGTGACACAGCGAGGGCAGCAGGGTGACACAGCGAGGGCAGCACGGCGAGGGCAGCACGGTGACACAGCGAGGGCAGCACGGTGACACAGCGAGGGCAGCACGGTGATACAGCGAGGGCAGCACGGTGACACAGCGAGGGCAGCACGGTGACACAGCGAGGGCAGCACGGCGACACAGCGAGGGCAGCACGGTGACACAGCGAGGGCAGCACGGTGACACAGCGAGGGCAGCACGGTGACACAGCGAGGGCAGCACGGTGACACAGCGAGGGCAGCACGGCGACACAGCGAGGGCAGCACGGTGACACAGCGAGGGCAGCACGGTGACACAGCGAGGGCAGCACGGTGACACAGCGAGGGCAGCACGGTGACACAGCGAGGGCAGCACGGCGAGGGCAGCACGGTGACACAGCGAGGGCAGCACGGCGACACAGCGAGGGCAGCACGGTGACACAGCGAGGGCAGCACGGTGACACAGCGAGGGCAGCACGGCGACACAGCGAGAGCAGCACGGCGACACAGCGAGGGCAGCACGGCGACACAGCGAGGGCAGCACGGTGACACAGCGAGGGCAGCACGGTGACACAGCGAGGGCAGCACGGTGACACAGCGAGGGCAGCACGGTGACACAGCGAGGGCAGCATGGCGACACAGCGAGAGCAGCATGGCGACACAGCGAGGGCAGCACGGCGACACAGCGAGGGCAGCACGGTGACACAGCGAGGGCAGCACGGTGACACAGCGAGGGCAGCACGGTGACACAGCGAGGGCAGCACGGCGACACAGCGAGGGCAGCACGGTGACACAGCGAGGGCAGCACGGTGACACAGCGAGGGCAGCACGGTGACACAGCGAGGGCAGCAAGGCGACACAGCGAGGGCAGCACGGAGACACAGAGAGGGCAGCACGGTGACACAGCGAGGGCAGCACGGTGACACAGCGAGGGAAGCACGGTGACACAGCGAGGGCAGCACGGCGACACAGCGAGGGCAGCACGGAGACACAGCGAGGGCAGCACGGTGACACAGCGAGGGCAGCACGGTGACATAGCGAGGGCAGCACGGCGAGGGCAGCACGGTGACACAGCGAGGGCAGCACGGCGACACTGCGAGGGCAGCACGGTGACACAGCGAGGGCAGCACGGTGACACAGCGAGGGCAGCACGGCAACACAGCGAGGGCAGCACGGCGACACAGCGAGGGCAGCACGGCGACACAGCGAGGGCAGCACGGTGACACAGCGAGGGCAGCACGGCGACACAGCGAGGGCAGCACCGAGACACAGCGAGGGCAGCACGGTGACACAGCGAGGGCAGCACGGTGACACAGCGAGGGCAGCACGGCGACACAGCGAGGGCAGCACGGGGACACAGCGAGGGCAGCACGGTGACACAGCGAGGGCAGCACGGTGACACAGCGAGGGCAGCACGGCGAGGGCAGCACGGTGACACAGCGAGGGCAGCACGGCGACACAGCGAGGGCAGCACGGTGACACAGCGAGGGCAGCACCGAGACACAGCGAGGGCAGCATGGTGACACAGCGAGGGCAGCACGGCGACACAGCGAGGGCAGCACCGAGACACAGCGAGGGCAGCACGGCGACACAGCGAGGGCAGCACGGTGACACAGCGAGGGCAGCACGGTGACACAGCGAGGGCAGCACGGCGAGGGCAGCACGGTGACACAGGGTAAGAGTGAGCGGTATCGGGGGGGGGGGGGGGGGTGGAGCCCTGCCCGGCTGTGGTGGTCTTCGGGGTATCAGAGGGAAGGAGGGGGTGGGGTACACACTGGCCTTTGCCTCACTGATCGCCAGGCGGGGACCTGCTCGGTTGGAAGTCAGCAACACCTGACGGAGCTGATAGGAAAGGGGGGAGGGACATTCTCAGAAGGGTACACAGACCCCTCCCACACGTGGCAAACCAGGAAGGAGGACCATCCTAACCTCCCTCAAGGGGGGGGGGACAGGATCTCTCCCCAACCCCAGAAAAATGGCATAAAGAGTCCTGGCAGTAATTGTGAACACGTATGTAAAGTTGTGTCACTCCGTGTGGACTCTGAACCAGCTCCTACAGAGCCAGCCAGTCACTGAAGGGTCGGACAAGAGCTGGCCGGCGCCACCACCCAGTCAGCAGGGGTACTGCAGCACCGTGCCTTCACTGTTAAAGTGGGGGAGCAGGTGGAATGGGACACTGGCAACAGCAGGCTTTTCCCCAAACTTTAAATGGCTGGATTCGAGATTTCTCCTCTTCCACTGGTCGCTCATCCTGTCTGAAATTAATCGCCACCCATCTCCCGTACAGAACCAGATTTCACCCAACTCCTTCAAGTTAAAAGTCAACACTTGTCCCGAATCTGGCGCAATGCGTTTGCTGTATTTGCAAGCGCAAAACGATAGGATGGGTTTCGATGAAGGGGGACTCGTGCTTGACTTCATCCTTCTCGAAACCAACTGTCTTCATTCACACGGCAATGAAGTTACTGTGACAATCCCCTCGTCGCCACACTCCGGTACACAGAGGGAGAATTCAGAACGTCTGGTTCACTTAACCTGCACATCCTTGGACTGTGGGAGGGAACCGGAGCACCCGGAGGAAACCCACGCAGACACGGGGAGAACGTGATGACTCTGCACAGTCAGTGATCCAAGCGGGAATCGAATGTGCTCACCACTGTGCTACCGTGCCACCCTATACATCCTATATGCCTCTCAATAGTCCTGTTGGGAGGGCGTTTGTTACTCTCGGCACACTCACAGGGTTTCTCCCCGGTGCGTGACAGGTTAAACATAGAACATGACAGCGCAGTACAGGCCCTTCGGCCCTCGATGTTGCCCCGACCTGTGAAACCACTCTAAAGCCCATCTACACTATTCCCTTATCGTCCATATATCTATCCAATGACCATTTGAATGCCCTTAGTGTTGGCGAGTCCACTACTGTTGCAGGCAGGGCATTCCACGCCCTTACTACTCTCTGAGTAAAGAACCTACCTCTGACATCTGTCTTATATCTATCTCCCCTCAATTTAAAGGTATGTCCCTACGTGCTAGACATCACCATCCGAGGAAAAAGGCTCTCACTGTCCACCCTACCCAATCCTCTGATCATCTTGTATGCCTCAATTAAGTCACCTCTTAACCTTCTTCTCTCCAACGAAAACAGCCTCAGGTCCCTCAGCCTTTCCTCATAAGATCTTCCCTCCATACCAGGCAACATTCTGGTAAATCTCCTCTGCACCCTTTCCAATGCTTCCACATCCTTCCTATAATGCGGCGACCAGAATTGCACGCAATACTCCAAATGCGGCCGCACCAGAGTTTTGTACAGCTGCAACATGACCTCATGGCTCCGAAACTCAATCCCTCTACCAATAAAAGCTAACACAACGTACACCTTCTTAACAACCCTCTCAACCTGGGTGGCAACTTTCAGGGATCTATGTACATGGACACCGAGATCTCTCTGCTCATCCACACTGCCAAGAATCTTACCATTAGGCCAGTACTCTGTCTTCCTGTTATTCCTTCCAAAATGAATCACCTCACACTTTTCTGCATTAAACTCCATTTGCCACCTCTCAGCCCAGCGCTGCAGCTTATCTATATCCCTCTGTAACTTGTAACATCCTTCCGCACTGTCCACAACTCCACCGACTTCAGTGTCATCTGCAAACTTACTCACCCATCCTTCTACGCCCTCCTCCAGGTCATTTATAAAAATGACAAACAGCAGTGGCCCCAAAACAGATCCTTGTGGTACACCACTAGTAACTGGACTCCAGTCTGAACATTTCCCATCAACCACCACCCTTTATCTTTTTCCAGCTAGCCAATTTCTGATCCAAACTGCTAAATCACCCTGAATCCCATGCCTCTGTATTTTCTGCAGTAGCCTACCGTGGGGAACCTTATCAAACGCTTTACTGAAATCCATATACACCACATCAACTGCTTTACCCTCATCCACCTGTTTGGTCACCTTCTCAAAGAACTCAATAAGGTTTGTGAGGCACGTCCTACCCTTCACAAAACCGTGTTGACTATCTCTAATCAAATTATTCCTTTCCAGATGATTATACATCCTATCTCTGATAAAACTTTCCAAGATTTTGCCCACAACAGAAGTAAGGCTCACTGGTCTATAGTTACCGGGGTTGTCTCTACTCCCCTTCTTGAACAAGGGGACAACATTTGCTATCCTCCAGTCTTCTGGCACTATTCCTGGAGACAAAGATGACTTAAAGATCAAAGCCAAAGGCTCAGCAATCTCCTCCCTAGCTTCCCAGAGAATCCTAGGATAAATCCCATCCGGCCCAGGGGACTTATCTATTTTCACACTTTCCAGAATTGCTAACACCTCCTCCTTCTGAACCTCAAGCCCTTCTAGTCTAGTAGCCTGAATCTCAGTATTCTCCTCGACAACATTGTCTTTTTCCTGTGTGAATACTGACGAAAAATATTCATTTAGCACCTCTCCTAACTCCTCGGACTCCAAGCACAACTTCCCACTACTGTCCTTGACTGGCCCTACTCTTACCCTAGTCATTCTTTTATTCCTGACATATCTATAGAAAGCTTTAGGGTTATCCTTGATCCTACCTGCCAAAAAATTCTCATGTCCCCTCCTGGCTCTTCTTAGCTCTCTCTTTAGGTCCTTCCTAGCTAACTTGTAACTCTCGAGCACCCTAACTTCATGTCTCATCTTTTCATAAGCCTCCTTCTTCCTCTTGACAAGTGTTTTGACTGCCTTAGTAAACCACGGTTCCCTCGCTTGACCACTTCCTCCCTGCCTGACAGGTACATACTTATCAAGGACACGCAGTAGCTGTTCCTTGAACAAGCTCCACATTTCCATTGTGCCCATCCCTTGCAGTTTTCCTCTCCATCCGATGCATCCTAAGTCTTGTCTCATCGCATCATAATTGCCTTTCCCCCAGATATAACTCTTGTCCTGTGGTAAATACCTATCCCTTTCCATCACTAAAGTAAACGTAATCAAATTGTGGTCACTATCACCAAAGTGATCACCTACCTCCAAATCTAACACCTATCCTGGTTCATTACCCAGTACTAAATCCAATATGGCCTCGCCTCACGTTGCCCTATCTACATACTGTGTCAGGAAACCCTCCTGCACACATTGGACAAAAGCAGACCCATCTAAAGTACTCGAACTATAGCATTTCCAGTCAAGTTGGAAAGTTAAAGTCCCCCATAACAACTACCCTGTTGCTTTCACTCCTATCCAGAATCATCTTTGCAATCCTTTCCTCTACATCTCTGGAACTTTTTGGAGGCCTATAGAAAACTCATAACAGGGTGACCTCTCCTTTCCTGTTTCTAACCTCAGCCCTTACTACTTCAGTAGACGAGTCCTCATCAAACGTCCTTCCTGCCACCGTAATACTGTCCTTGACTAACAATGCCACCCCTCCCCCTCTTTTACCACCTTCCCTGTGCTTATTGAAATATCTAAACCCCGGCACCTGCAACAACCATTCCTGTCCCTGCTCTATCCATGTCTCCGAAATGGCCACAACATCGAAGTCCCAGGTACCAACCCATGCCGCAACTTCACCCACCTTATTCCGGATGCTCCTGGCATTGAAGAAGACACACTTTAAACCACCTTCCTGCCTGCCGGTACACTCCTGCAACTTTGAAACCTTACTCATCACCTCACTACTCTCAACCTCCTGTATACTGGAGCTACAATTCAGGTTCCCAAGCCCCTGCTGAACTAGTTTAAACCCTCCCGAAGAGCATTAGCAAATTTCCCCTCCAGGATATTGGTACCCCTCTGGTCCAGGTGCAGACCATCCCGTTTGTAGAGGTCCCACCTACCCCAGAATGAGCCCCGATTATCCAGAAATCTGAAAGCCTCCCTCCTGCACCATCCCTGTAGCCACGTGTTCAACTCCTCTCTTTCCCTATTCCTCGTCTCGCTATCACGTGGCACGGGTAACAACCCAGAGATAATAACTCTGTTTGTCCTCGATCTAAGTTTCCACCCTAGCTCCCTGAATTCCTGCCTTACATCCCTATCCCTTTCCTACCTATGTCATTGGTACCTATGTGGACCACGACTTGGGGCTGCTCCCCCTCCCCCTTAAGGACCTCGAAAACACAATCCGGGACATCACGCCCTGGCACCTGGGAGGCAACACACCAACCGCGAGTCTCTCTCGTTCCCATAAAATCTCCTATCTATCCCCCTAACTATGGAGTCTCCAATGACTAATGCTCTACTCCTCTCCCCCCTTCCCTTCTGAGCAACAGGGACAGACTCTGTGCCAGAGACCTGTGCACCATGGCTTACCCC
Source organism: Scyliorhinus torazame (assembly GCF_047496885.1). NCBI lineage: Eukaryota > Metazoa > Chordata > Chondrichthyes > Carcharhiniformes > Scyliorhinidae > Scyliorhinus > Scyliorhinus torazame. The sequence continues at coordinate 22,635,699 of NC_092726.1, forward strand.
TGGTAAGTCCCCCCCCAACAATATCCAAAGCGGTATACTTGTTACTAAGGGGAACGACCACAGGGGATCCCTGTACTGACTGCTTCCTCCCAGCCCCTCTCACCGTCACCCATCTATCTTTATTCTTCGGAGTAATTACATCCCTAAAGGTTCTATCTATGACCACCTCTGCCTCCCGAATGATCCGAAGTTCCTCCAGCTCCAGCTCCAGTTCCCTAACGCGGTTTCTGAGGAGCTGGAGATGGTTGCACTTCCCACAGGTGAAATCAGGGACACTGACGGCATCCCTCACCTCAAACATTCTGCAAGAGGAACATTGCACTACCTTCCCTGCCATCCCCTCTAGACAAAAAAGAAAGAGCTGACCTGTTATTCACTCCCCTTCTCAGCAAGCACTTACTCAGCAACCTCTGCACCCTGCACGATAACACCTGAGGGAAAATAAAAGAAAAACTACTTACCAATCACCAGCCAATCCCTTACATGCAGGCTGTGATAGAATTTGGCCATAGAATTTACAGAGCAGAAGGAGGCCATTCGGCCCATCGAGTCTGCACCGGCTCTTGGAAAGAGCACCCTACTCAAGGTCAACACCTCCACCCCATCCCCATAACCCAGTAACCCCACCCAACACTATGGGCAATTTTGGACACTAAGGGCAATTTATCATGGCCAATCCACCTAACCTGCACATCTTTGGACTGTGGGAGGAAACCGGAGCACCCGGAGGAAACCCACGCACACACGGGGAGGATGTGCAGACTCCGCACAGACAGTGACCCAAGCCGGAATCGAACCTGGGACCCTGGAGCTGTGAAGCAATGGTGCTATCCACAATGCTACCATGCTGCCCCCATGATGCCACGGTTCAACTTCTTTCTACTTCGACCTGCCCTCGAGCCTTCCTCTTGATCTTTACAGCGGTTGGGTTTTTTTTGGTTAGAGGAGGGGGTAGGGAGAGAAACACTGAAGAAGTGTTTTGGGCTTAAGTGTCACTTGACAACAGCTCCTCCACAAACCACCTTCAAGTTAGGGTGACCACAATGGAGGTATGCAAATTTCCCTTGCAACAGCCAATCAGCAGCTCCGCTCTACTGCCCTCTGCTGGATGCTTGTCGTCACTTGAACAGGTAGGGTTTCTAGCTCAGATACACCTTCAAGTTAGGGTGACCACAATGGAGGTATGCAAATTTCCCTTGCAACAGCCAATCAGCAGCTCCGCTCTACTGCCCTCTGCTGGATGCTTGTCTTCACTTGAACAGCTAGGGTCTCTAGCTCAGGTACACCTTCAAGTTAGGGTGACCACAACGGAGGTATGCAAATTTCCCTTGCAACAGCCAATCAGCAGCTCCGCTCTACTGCCCTCTGCTGGATGTGGGTTGTGTTTGATCAACTGTCCCAAAGCGTAGAAGCGCTTGTTGCTCGAATGGCTTCTCTCCCCGTGTAGCATCGCTCGCCCATGTCCGCGCGTCTCAGGGTGTAACAGCATTTCTTGCGGACTACACGTTCAAAACGCTTCTCCCCAGCGAGGAACCGCTGGTGCGCAGTCAACGAACCAGATGTGCAACATCGCTTCCCGCACTCGCCACGCTTGGGCGGTTTATCGCCGGTGTGTATCCGCTGATGCTGGGTCAGGTGTTCAGACCTGCGGAATCCCTTTCTGCAAAGGGCCTCTCCCCACTGTGGGCCTCAGGTAGACCCCCAGATGGTAGGGGGCATTGAAACCCTTCCCACATAGAGGGCACATAGAGGATAGTGGCTGCTCTACTGAAAGCAAGTTGGATAGTGAATGTAGCCAGCGGCTTCACCCATCTCTGGTCTGTTACTCTCTTTTGCTGAATCAACGTGGACCACCATTTCTAAACGCCATACGTTGAGTGCGATTCAGCCATGCTGTTGTGCCCAGCGTGCAGCCGGGCCTAACAGGTGAAGCCACCAAATCGGGCTCTGTGCCAGGTCAATTGTAAGCCACCTGACTCGCTCCGCCTGGATTCTACCGGTGCCCAGAACTCAACAACCGCGCCTGCGAGGCCACTGCCAGGGCGCCGTTCCGTACTAGAATCCTTAAAGTGCAGAAGGAGGCCATTCGGCCCATTGAGTCTGCATTGACCCTCTGAACGAGCCCCCTTCCAAGGCCCACTGCCCCGCCCTAGCCCCGTAACCTCGCGCATTAATCATGGCCAATCCACCAGACCTGCCCATCTTTGGGCTGTGGACGGGAACACGGGGAGAAAGTGCAGGCTCCACAACGACGGTCACCCAAACACAGAACATGCTGGATTAACACAGCAAGCCTGGCAGCATCTGTGGAGAAAGAGATAGAGGGCGCGATTCTCCTCTCCCGCGGCGAAGTGCCCACGCCGTCGTGAACGCCGTCGAGGTTCACGACGCCGCGAAACGGCCCCGATCTCGACCGATTCAGGGCCCGAAAATGGGCTAGGATCGGGGCCGCGAGAAACTCGGGGGGGGGGGGGGCGTGTCGCTAAAGCAGCGTCGTCAGCGCGTGCCAGGCATTGGCGCCGCATAAACGCGGTGCCGCGTCATCCGCCGCCTAACTGGCGTCACCCGCGCATGCGTGGTTGCCGTCCTCCCCGAGGCCGCCCCACAAGAAGATGTCGGATGGATCTCGCGGGGCGGCGGAGGAAAGGAGGTCCTCCTTCAGAGAGGCCGGCCAGCCGATCGGTGGGCACCGATCGCGGGCCAGACCCCTTTTGAGGCCGACCCCGGTGAAAGAACCCCCCTCGGCCCCCCCCCCCCCCCCCGCAGGCCGCCCCGCCCAGCGTTCCCGCGCTGTTCCCGCCGGCAGCGACCAGGTGTGGATGGCGCCGGCGGGAAGCCGTCGCTTTGGGCAGGCCGCTCGGCCCATCCGGGGCGGAGAATAGCGGGGTGTAGTAGGAGAATCGCCAGTCCTCAGTCCGACGGACTCGAAATGTCAGTGGTTAGCACTGTTGCTTCACAGCTCCAAGGTTCCCCGGTTCGAATCCTGGCTCGGGTCACTGTCCGTGCGGAGTCTGCACGTTCTCCCCCGTGTCTGCGTGGGTTTCCTCCGGGTGCTCCGGTTTCCTCCCACAGTCCAGAGATGTGTGGGTTAGGTGGATTGGCCGTGATAAATTGCCCCTTAGCGTCCAAAAAAAAAGGTTAAGTGGGGTTACTGGGATAGGGTGGAGGCGTAGCCTTGAGTAGGGTTCTCTTTCTAAGGGCCGGTGCAGACTCGATGGGCCGAATGGCCTCCTTCAGCACTGTAAATTCTATATGATTCCAATCCATATTTAAAAATACAGATTCCCTCCAGATAGTTATATAAATATGCCTCTGATTTTAAAAAGATACACTTTACAGGCTGTGCCCAGGCCCAGCATTTATTGATCATCCCAAGTTGCCCTTAGAAGGTGGTGAGCTGCCTCCTTGAACCGCTGCGGTCCCTGATTATAGGCAGTTCCACAGCAAGTAGCATGGGTCAAACGGTGAGTAGTCTTTCTGAAAGAAAACTAAAATCATAGAACATAGAACATTACAGCGCAGTACAGGCCCTTCGGCCCTCGATGTTGCGCCGACCTGTAAAACCGCTCTAAAGCCCATCTACACTATTCCCTTATCGTCCATATGTCTATCCAATGACCATTTGAATGCCCTTAGTGTTGGCGAGTCCACTACTGTTGCAGGCAGGCATTCCATGCCCTTACCACTCTCTGAGTAAAGAACCTACCTCTGTCATCTGTCCTATATCTATCTCCCCTCAATTTAAAGCTATGTCCCCTCGTGCTAGACATCACCATCCGAGGAAAAAGGCTCTCACTGTCCACCCTATCCAATCCTCTGATCATCTTGTATGCTTCCATTAAGTTACCTCTTAACCTTCTTCTCTCTAACGAAAACAGCCTCAAGTCCCTCAGCCTTTCCTCATAAGATCTTCTTTCCATACCAGGCAACATCCTGGTAAATCTCCTCTGCACCCTTTCCAATGCTTCCACATCCTTCCTGTAATGCGGCGACCAGAATGGCACGCAATTCATTTCACTCCTTCTGCCTCGAAGCATTCAATTTGCAAGCATCTGCCAAACATCCAGATGTCTTTCATCAATTGTAATGAGCTTCCCATTGCGACTGGGCGTCTGTTTTAAGAGGCAGCCAAGTTCCAATGGGTCAGGTTGAGGAAGAGCCGCACTGCAGGGAAGGTTCCAGTTACTGTTCAACAAACAGGCTGGTTGCTTCAAAACAACATGTTGGGCTCGATTCTCTGGTCGCCAAGATCGCGTTCGGCGAACGGCCGGAGAATCGCATTTCCCGACCGAATCGGGGGCGACGCTGCTTTCGCAATGCTCCGCCCCCTCCAAGGCGGCGTACGCCATGCTCCCTATCGACGTTGAAGCCCACCCCCCGATGCTCTACCCACAACCGGCCGTGTTTACGACGGCGCGGGACACGTGCGGTCTCACCCGTCGGGAACTCGGCGTGGCGTCTGCGGACTCAGTCCGGTGCCGCCAGTCGGGGAAGGGCCGATCCACGGGCGGGAGGGGTGGGGGGGGGGGGGGGACATTATTCGGGGCTGGGGGCACTGTGGTGGGAGTGGTCCGGGGCCCATGAGCCGGCAAAGGTGGGGGGGAACGCTGCAGGCCGCCGCCCTGCCCATGCTCGGCCACAGACTAGGCAATTCTCGGGGACGTATCGACAGCTAGAGCCGGGTGCTCTACGCTGGCCGTCCTGCTGTCCCCCGGCAAAACGGGGAATCGGTGGCCGTTTTGCGGCAGTTTTTCTGCAGTAAAATGCTACCGTTCCCATGCCGACGTGGGGACATAGCCCCAGAATCGGTTAATCCAGCCCGTTGTCTCTCATACCTTCTCAGTGTTTCCAACAGAATATTTCTAACAAACCCCTTTTGTCAGCACATTTTCTAACCCAGCCCCCCTCTCCCTCCCCGGGTATTTTAAGTACCCAATTCTTTTTTTTTCCCAATTAAGGGGAAATTTAGCGTGGCCAATCCACCTACCCTGCACATCTTTGGGTTGTGGGGGTGAGACCCACGCAGACACGGGGAGAATGTGCAAACTCCACACGGACAGTGACCCGGGGCCGGGATCGAACCCGGGTCCTCGGCGCCGTGAGGCAGCAGTGCTAACCACTGCGCTACTGCGCCACCGAGGGAAAACCTTTTCACACCACAAGTGGTTAGGGAACTGTTGAGGTTAATGGAAAGATCAAGCACCAGAGGATGCAGATTTGGCAAAGGAAACAATAGTGAAATGAAGGAAAACGTTTTTCAAACTAACAAGGATCTTGAATGCACTGTCTGGGAGTGTGGTGGAGGCAGATTCAACCCTGGCTTTCAAAAAGGAAATTTAGATCATTATCTGTGAAGGATTTTTAAAAAGTGCAAAGGGAGTGGGATTAGGAGAGTTGATAGGGCAGAGGGCCAACACTGACGGGACAGGCCGAATGGCCTTTTGAGCCCTGGAACTCACCCATTATTCACTGACCGGGAGGATGCAAACAGGTATCAACGGACACTAGGACCCTGCTCAGCCTCAAAACGCGTCCGCTCGCCCAGGGAGGGGCTCAGCCTTCGGCGCATGCGTCGATTCGCCCGTAATAATCCGTAGGGCGCTTTCTGACCCGCAGTGAACTTTGGGAAGGAAACGCCGCCATTGTCCTTATGCTCAGCACAAGGTAAAATCTATCAATGCTGAGAACACATAACGGGCCAAGCAACATCGATAATATCCTTCACAGAAGCTGCATGAACTGTGTATTTGCAGCATTTCCCACCCTGACTTCAACTGGGAGTTTATTAGATTGACTGACAAACAAATCATTAATTATTAAATTGAATTACTAATTGGATTATTATTGTGGCTTGTTTTTTTTTACAATTACAGTAGAATTCAGTTTAAAGACGGCCACTTGGTAACATGGGTCTCACCACTTTACAAACTCCACCCTTCAATGTGGAGTCTGGCTTGAATCGAAATGAAAATCAGGGAGGGGTTTGTAGTGGCCAGCTGAATAAGAATCACCCATTTCCCACCATCACCCAATGTCAATATTAGGCCCCTCAGTCCTAACATTGACCAGACTCAAATTTACTCTGCCTTGCTTATTTAATCTCAAGATAAAATGCTTTAAAGTTTCTCGATAGACCTAAAACAAATGAAACTCCAGGATCTTGCCAACATCTATTCCCTCTCTATGAGACTGAAACAGCCCTCTTGTACATTACACACTGGCATGGTTAAGACCAGAGAAACACTGCACTGGGGAACTCTGGTGTCAACCTATTCTGGTGGCTCAGCCAGAGTGATATTCTGCTTTCCAATTTCATTCAGCTCCTGCCGAATAATCAGTCATTGCAACTCCGTCTCAAATGTGAGCTAAACAAGGTGGCCAGAGACAGGTTTAGATACCTGGGGATTCAGGTAGCGAGACAAATGGAACATAACAAAGTTTATGGAGGAGGTTAGCGGCTTGGTTGGGTGACCTGTACAACTTCCTTCGATTAGAGAAGATAAAGTATGATTTAAGGGGCTCTTCAGGGGGGTTTGAGGAAAGGTGAGGGATGTTTGTGACCGTGTTTGAGGAGCTGTTCGTCACGCGGGAGGGGGGGTGAAAAAGGGGGAAAATCTGTACATACTATATAGTTGATTGTAGGGAAGTATGTTTCCCATGGTGTTTGTTTGCTGTAACCTGTTTTGATACACGTTTGTAATAAAATACGTTTAAAAAAATAAAATACCATAATCCTGAGACAAATATATGACAAAGTTCTTCAGCCACCATCACTGAACCGTCATCGGCTTTGCATTACAACATGACTACACTCTGACTGTAGAAGGTGCTCCATTGGCTGTTGAAGGCTTGGGATATCTTGAGATCCTGAAGTATACTATCGTAACCTTCCCATTTCCTTTGACTTCTTGGGCTGGATTCTCCGAATTTGCGGCTATGTCTGCAGGATCTGTGTGGTCTTCTGACCGAAAGGTTGGCACCGCCCCTGCCCCGATGCTCTGCCCGGTGAGGGGCAAGCAGCCGCGCCACGTCCCGGCTTTACCTGCCGATCTGGACGCAGAATTGCTGGGTCCGGGGCCGTGCGTGCGCGCGGTGGCCGCCTGTGGCGGCTGCGCCATACAACATGGCACCGGACGCGGCCTGCCAAAGAACTGACACCCTGTAACTGACACAGTCCGCAGCCGCCACGCGAGGTCCCTGAAAAGTGAGAGCACACGCTCCCCACGCCGCCAGGGACTCGGCCCATCGGGGGCGGAGCATCGGGTGACGTCCTGAGGACATCCATACGGCCTGCGGCCGTTGTTTTTGAGGGGGCGGAGCATCAGAATAACAGCCCCGCCCGATTCCAGTGTATAAATGGATTCTCTGGCCAATCACTGAAAGCGATTGCAGCATCAGCGATCGGAGCATCCCGCCCATTATCTGTGAATAATATGTTCTACACAAATATATTGCAAGTTACAATCCTGTTGTTATAAAACAATGCATCTGATACAGTGCAGAAACAGGGACGTTCTGATGACTTATGGAACACACTGGTTCTGCCGCAGCTGGAGATTTCTGTTCAATTCTAAGCACCACACTTTCAGAAGGGTGTGAGGGCATTTGAGAGGGTGCAGAAAATATTGAAGAGATTGGTTCCAAAGATGAGGGACTTCAAATCTGTGGATAAATTGGTGAATTAGGGGCTCGCTCGAGATGGTTGCAGGGAGATTTGATAGAGGGGTCGTGAGGAGTCTAGACAGAGTAGATCGAGAGAAACTGTTCCCATTGATGATTGGCTATATCATTCAAATGATGCTTCCTAGAATCATGGAATTTACAGAGCAGAAGAAGATCATTCAGCCCACCAAGACTGCATCAGACCTTGGAAAGAGCACACTACTTAATCCCATGCCTTCACCTTATCTCTGTAACACAGTAACCCACCTAACCTTTTGGTCACTAAGGGCAATTGATCTCGGCCAATCCACCTAACCTGCACGTCTTTGGACTGTGGTAGAAACCGGAGCACCCGAAGGAAATCCACGCAGACACGGGGAGAACATGCAGACTCTGCACAGACAGTCACCCGAGGCCGGAATCGAACCCGGAACAATGGAGCCGTGAAACAGCAGTGCTAGCCACTGTGCCACCTTGCCGTCCTCGTTGCTCATTTGGTTACTTCTGTGTTTTACTATTTATTATTCCCTCCTTTTTGATATTACCATGTCTGGTCCATTTTATTTCCCCCCACTTTTGAACAGCTGAAACTTTGTCTGTTCAGCGTGCAGATACTGAGTGACGTGGAGTACCGTTAACTTTCCTCTTCTGTGGCCTCTCCACGCCATTCCTCTCCCATCCCTATAACCTGCTCCAGCCCCGCAACCCTCCAAGATTCTCTTATCATCTCAGGACCATCTCAAAGCCTTTTGGAATGGCTCATAAGGTGTCATGGTTGCAATGTAGCAACAGCCAATTTGCACGTAGCAAGCTCCCACAAACACCAGCTAAATAAATGACCAAAAGACACTGCGACAACGGATGAACGGACATTGCGTGACAATCGCCAGGCAAGTATGTTCCCTTCCAGTCGGGGAACACTTCAGCAGTCAAGGGCATTCAGCCTCTGATCTTCGGGTAAGCGTTCTCCAAGGCGGTGTTCAGGACGCGCGACAACGCAGAATCGCCGAGCAGAAACCTATAGCCAAGTTCCGTACACATGAGTACGGCCTCAACCGGGAACTTGGATTCATGTCGCATTACATTCACCCCCCACCATCTGGCCTGCAAAATCCTACCAACTGTCCTGGCTTGAGACAATTCACACCTCTTTAATCTGTGATTATCCCTCTCGCCAGTTGCTCTGTCTGGACCTGTAAAGACTTAATTACCTGCAAAGATTTGCAAAGTATCGTCTTGCATTATTGACTTTGTCTATATATCTGTTTCTGGAACCCACCTCTTCATTCACCTGAGGAAGGAGCAGTGCTCCAAAAGATAGTGATTCGAAACAAACCTGTTGGACTTTAATCTGGTGTTGTTAGACTTCTTACTGTGCTCGCCCCAATCAAACACCGGCATCTCCACATCACAAATAATCTTTGACACAAAGAGTCATCCAGACTCGAAACGTGAGCTCCCTTCTCTCTCCATAGATGCTGACAGACCTGCTGCGATTGTGCAGCAATTGCTGTTTTTGTTTCAGATTCCGCAGTAATCTGCTTTTATGACCAAATAATCTGGTTTGACAATGTTACTTGAGTGATAAATGTTGACCAGAAGAGAGAGAATAATACATGTCATCAATTGAAAATGAGATAAACTTAGAAGTTCAAGGTGCACAAAAATAAGCAATCTGTAAACAAAAACAATGCCCTACAGTCCCATTACTCTTCTTCCAATAATAGACAGGGCCTAGCTTCATGAATCACCCAAGTGCTCCTCTAACACTACATCTTTTACATGACAATTAACTGAAGTATATTTCAGTCCCTGTCAACACTGTGACTGGAGAGTCTGGATGAATGGCTCCCCTCTTTACCCACACTGCCCTGCGGTTGTGCAACTGCCCTATTCACTGGCACATTTGACACAAATGCCTCCGGTGAATTTGTGACGAAGGGTAATGGGGATTGGAATATTAAAACTGGCAATAACCGGAAGATCCTCCATTTGGCGCCTGGCGCAAACCTGGTTTTGGGGTTCTCCCGCTATTTTCCCGACGTTCGCTGGGCGCAATGGGGGTGTAGAATCGCACCCTATAAATCTGCTGAGATCATGGCATGACGAATAAGCATGAAATCAAGCATTTTCATTTGTATCAATTAGTTAACGGGGAAGGACCTTTTCTGTAGCTTGACACATTGGTTGGCCATTAAGTAATGTTTGGTCTGTGCACATTTTAGTTTGTTTGTTGCAGTGAAAGTCTTAAAATGTGAAATCCTACGATTCTTTTTGTCAGTCGCTGGGAAATTCATATCTCTTCTTGAAAGTTATTAAAAGTCTCTACGGGGATCATAACAATGTGGCTGTTCTAGTTCAGTTTCTGGTTAATAAGAAGTTGATAGTGGGGATTCAGCGATGCTTTTATTGCTGAATGTCAAGGGGAGATGCTTAGACAGAGCTCGATACCCATATCGCCCCACCACAGACTGAGGGAGAAACAGGATACGATCGTGAAAATATGTGGATGGCCATTCCAAAGTGGCGCACACCCTCTTTCACCACACAGCCAACATACATCCCCTCATCCCCCATAGATCCAGTAGTCCCCACGGCACCAGTGATCCAACACAGCCTTTTCTTTGTGGATTTCAGATCATCTTCACCCATGGAGGAGCCGAGGACGGATTTGTCATGCCCAGAGGTGAAAGGATTATCCTATAATAATATAATATAATAATATAATCATCTTTTATTGTCACAAATATGACGTTACTGTGAAAAGCCCCTAGTCGCCACATTCCGGCGCCTGTTCGGGGAGGCCGGCGCGGGAATTGAACCCACGCTGCTGGCATTACAAACCAGCTGTCTAGCCCACTGAGCTAAATTATCTGTGGGCGACACGGTGGCACAGTGGTTAGACTTTGCCTCACAGCGCCAGGGACCCGGGTTCGATTCTGCACGTCCTCCCCGTGTCTGCGTGGGCTTCCTCCGGGTGCTCCGGTTTCCTCCCTCAGTCCACAGACGTGCAGGTTGGATGGACTGGCCATGCTGAAAAATTGCCCCTTCGTGTCCAAAGATGGGCAGGTCAGGTTTTGAGGTTATGGGGATAGGGCGGGGGATGGGCAGAGGTAGGGGGCTCTTTCGGAGGGACAGTGCAGCATCAATGGGCTGAATGGCCTCCTTCGCACTGTCGGGATTCTATGGGTCCATTCAATGATTGAGGTCTCATTGAGACAAATGGCCCTGTCACTGGCTTGACGGTGTCGATGCAGGAAGGAAGGCTTTCCTTGCTGGGATACGAGTCCAAGTTCAAGGAGCAAACAATCAGCAGGCTCAGAGGAATTCTACTCCCGGGGATTGTGGATTTTTAGTCAATGGCGATATCCAAGGTAGAGGTCAAAAGGTTTTGGGGACATTAAGGGAATCAGGAGATAAGGGGGTAATGTGAGAAGCTGGTGTTGTTTTTTTTCCAATTAAGGGACAATTTAGCGTGGCCAATCCCCATCTTTGGGTTGTGGGGGTGAGACCCACGCAGACACGGGGAGAATGTGCAAACTCCACAGGGACAGTGACCCGGGGCCGGGATCGAACCCGGGTCCTCAGCGCCGTGAGGCAACTGCTTGAGGGCGGGGATGCTCATGGAGAGGAGGAATATAGAAGCAGGAGGAGGCCAGACAGCCCATCAAGCCTGCTCCGCCATTCGACACAATCATAGCTGGTCATCTCCCTCATCACCACTTCCCTGCATTATCCCCGTATCCCTTGATATCGATTTCCGAGAATTCCAAAGGTCCACCACCTTCTGAGTAAAGAAATGCCTCCTCACCTCAGTCCTAAATGGCCTGCCCCCTGTTTTGAGATGGCAACCCTGGCTCTAGATGCCTTGTCACGTCCGATGGGAAGCTTGTAGGTTTCAATAAGGTCATCTCTTGTTCTCCGAAACGGCACAGAATACATACGACTGTGATGGGTGGTATCTCAAACAACAACGAATCAGACTACAGAAGGGAGATAGATCACTTGGTTGCATCGTGTACCGAAAACAACCTCTCTCTAAATGTTGGAAAGACCAAGGGACTGATCATCGACTCCAGGAAGCGTAGCACGACACACGCTCCCGTCTGCATCAATGGCTCCAAAGTGGAGGTGGTCGATAGCTTTAAGTTCCTGGGGGTCACCATCACCAACAGTCTGTCCTCGTCCACTCACGTTGATGCAACAGTCAAGAAACCCCAACAGCGTCTCCACTTCACAGCGCCAGTGTCCCAGGTTCGATTCCCCGCTGGGTCACTGTCTGTGCGGAGTCTGCACGTTCTCCCCGTGTGTGCGTGGGTTTCCTCCGGGTGCTCCGGTTTCCTTCCACAGTTGAAAGACATGCAGGTTAGGTGGATTGGCCATACTAAATTGCCCTTCGTGTTCAAAAAGGTTAAGAGGGATTGTTGGGTTACGGGGATAGGGTGGAAGTGAGGGCTGAAGTGGGTCGGTGCAGACTCGATGGGCCGAATGGCCTCCTTCTGCACTGCATGTTCTATATCTATATCTACTTCCTACGGAGGCTAAAGAAATTCGGCATGTCTGCATCGACTCTCACAAACTCCTACAAATGTGCCACAGAGAGCATCCTATCCGGCTGCATCACAGCTTGGTATGGCAACTGCTCGGCCCAAGATCGCAAGACACTGATTGTGAGTGTGGTGAACTCAGCCCAACGCATCACGCAAGTTTGCCACCCGCACATTGATTCTGTCTACACCTCCCGCTGCCTCAGGAGGGCAGACAGCATTATCAGAGACCCCTCCCACCCAGGCATTGCCTTCTTCCAGACCCTTCCATCAGGCAGAAGGTACAGAAGTCTGAAGACCCGCACATCCAGACATAGGAACAGCTTCTTCCCCACAGCTACTAGACTCCTCAACGACTCCCCCTCGGACTCATCTGTTCCCTGTAAGAATACTATTCACGACGCCCTATGCTGCTCTTGCTCATGTATTTGCTTTGTTTGGCCCCTTGTTCTGCACTGTAACATAGAACATAGAACATAGAACAAACAGTGCAGAAGGAGGCCATTCGGCCCATCGAGTCTGCACCGACCCACTTTAAGCCCTCACTTCCACCCGATCCCCGTAACCCAATAACCCCTCCTAACCTTTTTTGGACACCAAGGGCAATTGAGCACGGCCAATCCACCTAACCCGCACGTCCTTGGACTGTGGGAGGAAACCGGAGCCCTCGGAGGAAACCCACGCAGACACGGGGAGAACGTGCAGACTCCGCACAGACAGTGACCCAAGCCAGGAATCGAACCCGGGAACCTGCCGCTGTGAAGCCACAGTGCTAACCACTGTGCTACCATGCTGCCCCCATGTTTGGCAATGTACCATTGGTCAATTCATAGATGACCTTGAAGATGGGGCAGCACGGTAGCCTTGTGGATAGCACAATTGCTTCACAGCACCAGGGTCCCAGGTTCGATTCCGGCTTGGGTCACTGTCTGTGCGGAGTCTGCACATCCTCCCCGTGTGTGCGTGGGTTTCCTCTGGGTGCTCCGGTTTCCTCCCACAGTCCAAAGATGTGCGGGTTAGGTGGATTGGCCATGATAAATTGCCCTTAGTGTCCAAAATTGCCCTTAGTGTTGGGTGGGGTTACTGGGTTACGGGGATAGGGTGGCGGTGTTGACCTTGGGTAGGGTGCTCTTTCCAAGAGCCGGTGCAGACCCGTTGGGCTGAATGGCCTCCTTCTGCACTGTAAATTCTATGATAATCTATGAATTAACTCTGTCGATTATTTTTTTTTGTCTACTGTGTACGTTCCCTCGGCCGCAGAAAAATACTTTTCGCCATACTTCGGTACATGTGACAATAAATCAAATCAACGTCAAAGTCCTCATGAGGCAATCCCGCCATCGCAGGGATTAGTGTGGTGAGCCTCCTCCTTCATGAGTTGTTTCATTGTTCAAGACCATGCATCAATTATGGGATGGCTGGTCGCTGTCTGCCTGTTTCTGCCGTTTAGGATGCATGTGGTCCTGTGTTGTTCACCAGTTGGCATCTCATTTTCACCTGATGTTGCTCCTGGCGCGCTCTTCGACACCCCTCACTGAATCAGCCACTGGCTTGGTGACAACATTGGGAGAAAGCATATGCCGAGCACTGCATTACAGATTGCGGTTGGATACAATTCTGCGGCTGCTGATGGTCCACAGAGTCTGAGAATGCCCGTATTTGGTCTGTTAGATCTGTCTGAATCTCGCGGTGTTAGTGCCGCACAATAAGAGGACACCCTCTGTCTGAAGATGGGGCTTGTCTCCACAAGGTCAACGCGGTGGCCAATCTTGCTGTGGACAGACACACCCGTGGGTGGTCAGTCGGTGGAGATGAGGTCAAGTAGACTTTCCCTTCATGCTGGCTCTCTCGCTACTTGCCACAGGCCCAGGCTGGGAGATGTGTCCTTCAAGAGATGGCCGCCTTGGATAGTAACTGTGCTCGCGAGCCATTCTTGGCGATGGAGCACATTCTGCACCCTTGCCACCCTTGATGCTTCTTCCCAATGCTGTCCAGCATGGAGGAGTGCTGGTCCATCTGATGAGGGGTGGAGGGGTAGGCGGCAATCAGCAGGAGGCTTCCTTGCCCCAGATTGGTCTAACGCCATGAGACTTCATGGGGTCCTGAGTCAATGTTCAGGCCTCCCTGGGCCACTCCCTCCTGACTGTATAGCACCGTGCCACCTTTAGCGGAGGGCAGGACCTACCCAGGGATAAAGGCGGCTGGAACATTGTCCTTATTCATTTACGAGATTGCAGGCCAGCCCACCATTTACTGCCCATCCCTAATTGCCCGTGAAAAGGGGGTGGTGAGCTGCCTTTTCGACCCCTGCAGTCGGTGAGGTGCAGGCCCATGCACAGCGGTGTTCAGGAGGGGGTTTATTGGCTGGAAGGCGTGACTCTGTGAGGATGACTCGGTCAGACTGTTGCTTGACCAGATTGTGGGACAGCTCTCCCAACTTCAGCCCAAATCTCGGGATGTTGGTGGGGACCCCATCACAGGATTGACTGGGCTACGTCCAGTTGATGTTGGTGGTCCGTCCGATTTTATTTAACTCCACTAATAACCACTAAAATAGGCTTTACTTCTTTTCTCTCCAATTCCACGGAAGGCGCCACTTATTCTTGATGTTGAACATTCCTGACCAGAGTTGAAGGACGTACTGTTTTAATACCGTTCTCTTGGAGGGAAGGTGGAGTGGGTGAATCAGTCCATGGTACAACTTATTTCAAAATCTCTCCCTTACTGAAATCCAATCACAGTCAAAACTGCCGGTGGGTCTCACTGTTAATCAGCAACTCAACATTCCGTACAAACATTCATTCTGTTAACACTTCCTCAAAAACACTGCGAGCGGAATCCTCCGCCCCACACCCGTGGGTTTCCCGACAGGGTGGCCACAATGGGAACCCCACTGCCCGGCTGCTGGGACGGAGAATCACGCCCCACTTATATTTCTGCCAATGGCAGATGAGACGGAATTCACAAAGTATTTGAAATTCCATCATTTTATGAAGCTGCTTTGTATGGGCAACACAGTAGCACAGTGGTTAGCACTTGTTGCTTCACAGCGCCAGGGTCCAGGTTCGATTCCCGTCTGTGTGGAGTCTGCACGTTCTCCCCTCGTGTGTGTGAATTTGCTCCGGGCGCTCCGGTTTCCTCCCACAAGTCCCGAAAGACGTGCTGTTAGGTGAATTGGACATTCTGAATTCTCCCTCTGTGTGTCCGAACAGGCGCCGGAGTGTGGCGACTAGGGGCTTTTCACAGTAACTTCATTGCAGTGTTAGTGCAAGCCTACTTGTGACACTAATAAAGATTATTATTAAACCATCAGTACAGAATTCAGGATTCAAATTCACAGAGAGTTGTTGTGTTATTCCCTTGCCCGCATTTATTCGAGGCATTGTTGTTTGTTCGATTCGAAATCCGCACCAGCAGTTTTAAAGTAGCTGACAGTTAATAAAAGTGATCTGGTGATTGACGTTACCATTGACTCAACATTAGTAGCTGAAACGCTGTTCTGTCGCTTTAGCAACCGCTCCCACTCTGCGTCGCAATCACCCATGTGGCTTGTGACAATGTGAACGGGTTTCCACACTCAGTCTGCATTGTGACAGTCGCTGAATGACGCGAGCAGTTAATGTGTGAGGAACAATGAATTTGGTTTGTTTGTGATATATTATCATAGGTGAAGACGCCAGAGACTGCCCAAGGTCACTGACACCGGGGAATAACCAGCTGTCATAATAAATCTATGGGGCGAGATTCTCCGACCCCCCGCTGGGTCGGAGAATCGAACCCGGGACCCTGGCGCGTGAATCCCGCCCCCGCCGGTTGCCGAAGTCTCCGGCACACGGCGCGCCGGTTGGCGGGCCCCCCCCCCCCGCTCGATTCTCCGGCCCAGATGGGCCGAAGTCCCGCCGCTAAAATGCCTGTCGCGCCGGCGTAAATTAAACCACCTACCTTACCGGCGGGACAAGGCGGCGCGGGCGGGCTCCGGGGTCCTGGGGGGGGCACGGGGCGATCTGGCCCCGGGGGGGGGGGGGGGGTGCCCCCACGGTGGCCTGGCCCGCGATCGGGGCCCACCGATCCGCGGCAGGCCTGGGCCGTGGGGGCACTCTTTCCCTTCCGCCTTCGCCACGGTCTCCACCATGGCGGAGGCAGAAGAGACTCCCTCCAATGCGCCTGCGCGGGAATGCCGTCAGCGGCCGCTGACGCTCCCGCGCCTGCGCCGCCCGGAGATGTAATTTCCGCGCCAGCTGGCGGGGCGGAAATTCGTCCGGCGCCGACCTAGCCCCTCAAGGTTGGGGCTCGGCCCCCAAAGATGCGGAGGATTCCGCACCTTTGGGGCGGCGCGATGCCCGTCTTATTTGCGCCGTTTTGGGCGCCAGTCGGCGGACATCGCGCCATTTCCGGAGAATTTCGCCCCAGATAACCGACCTGTGATAGCCATCCTGAAACGACCAACCGGAAATTACCAACCTGTAATAACCAATCTGTAATAACCATTCTTTAATAGCCAATCTGTAATAAGAAATATGTAATAACCACCCTGAAATTACTGACCTCTAATAACCATCCTAAAATTGCCAACCTGCAATAGCCAACCGGTAATAACCATCCTGAAATTGCCATCCGGTAATAAGCATCCTGAAAATATTAACTTGTAATAACCAACCTGTAATAACCAATCTGTAATCACCATCTTAAAATTGCCAACCTGTAATAACCAACATGTAAGAATCATCCTGAAATTGCCAACCTGTGATGACCATCCTGAAATTACCAATGTGTAGCAACCATCCTGTAATAACCAATCTGTAATAACCATCCTGTAATTACCGACCTGTAATAACCAGCCTGTAATAACCATCCTGAAATTACCAACCTGTAGTTACCATCCTGTAATGACCAACCTGTAACAAGCAATCTGTAATAACCATCCTGAAATTGCCGACCTGTAATAACAAACCAATAATGACCACCCTGAAATTGCCAACCTGTAATAGCCATTCTGTAATAACCAACTAATAATAAGCATCTTGAAATTACCAACCTGTAATAGCCATTCTGTAATAACCAACCAATAGTAACCATCCTAAAATTACCAGCTTGTAATATTACCAACCATTCTGTAATAACCATCCTGAAATACCAACCAATGATAATCAACCTGTAATAACCACCCAAAAATCACCAATCTGTGATAACCAATCTGTAGTAACCAATCTGTAATAGCCACCATGTAATAATCAGCCTGAAATTACCAACCAATAATAACCATCCTGATATATCCATCCATAAGACCAATAGACCATAAGACATAGGAGCAGAATTAGGCCACTCGGCCCATCGAGTCTGCTCCGCCATTCAATCATGGCTGATATTTTTCTCATCCCCATTCTCCTGCCTTCTCCCATAACCCCTGATCCTCTTATTAATCAAGAACCTATCTATCTCTCTCTTAAAGACACTCAGTGATTTGGCCTCCACAGCCTTCTGCGGCAAAGAGTTCCACAGATTCACCACCCTCTGGCTGAAGAATTCCTCCTCATTCTCTGTTTTACAGGATCGTCCCTTTCATCTGAGATTGTGCCCTCTGCTTCTAGTTTTTCCTATAAGTGGAAACATCCTCTCCACGTCCACTCTATCCAGGCCTCGCAGTATCCTGTAAGTTTCAATAAGATCCCCCCTCATCCTTCTAAACTTCAACGAGTACAAGCCCAGAGTCCTCAACCGTTCCTGTAATAGCCAATCTGTAATAACCACCTTTAATTTTTTTTTCAAAATTTGTTTCTTCTTTTATAAATTTAGAGGACCCAATTCATTTTTTCCAATTAAGGGGCAATTTAGCGAGGCCAATCCACCTACCCTGCACGTCTTTGGGTTGTGGGGGCGAAACCCACGCAAACACGGGGAGAATGTGCAAACTCCACACGGACAGTGACCCAGGGCCGGGATCGAACCTGGGACATCGTCGCCGTGAGGCAGCGATGCTAATCACTGCGCTACCGTGCTGCCCACACCACCCTTTCTAAAAAAATAATATTTTATTGAGGCATTTGAAAAAAATATATAACAGTAACAAAAACAATGACATCAACATGGTAAAATAAACATTTCTCCCCCAACCCAATCTTCACGGACCTCAACCATACAACAATCCTCACCCCCCCCCCCGCCTTGGAATACTGCATCTGCTGACATTTTAATTTTCCCCGAGAAAGTCGCCGAACGGTTGCCACCTCCGGGTGAACCCTAACATTGACCCTCTTAAGGCGAACTTTATTTTAGCGTTGCCACGTCCGCCTTCAGCCCCGTCAAATGCGCAAACACGCGAGCCCTCTTGACCGGCCCATTCAGTCCTCTCACATTCCATGTGCTCAGCCTGGACGGGGGATTCCAACGCCCCCCCCCCCCCCCACCCCCCGCCGACTAGCCATCACCCTTTTTAGGGCAGCCTTGAGCTCGCGCCCTCCGCTTCCTTGAGTCCCCACTCGGGCAGCCGCCGTTCTCGACCTCCCATTTGTCCTCTGGTAACAGTTCCTCCCCTGTCAGCAAAGAAGCTCACCCCCCCCCCCTCGCCCTCCCCCCCTAGCAACAACACTAGAAACCCAATCCCCCAAGTCAAGCTCCATCTTAACACCTGCTCACCCCCCACTGCGCTTCCGAGAGTTAGCTGACCCAGGCTGATGCGATAGCTCCCGCCCCTGGCACCAAGCAGTCTGTCTCCCTATTGTTCTCTCCCCTCTCCCCCCACATGAATAAACATTTTAAAAGCATCGCATTCCTCAGTAAACAAACATAAAAAAAAACAGTGAAGAGACAGTCACTTTAGAAAAATAGTCTCCCAAAAAGCGGAACTAGCTCCCTGCAAGACAAAACAACCTTTAACCATCCAAACAGCCCCTTATTAAACATAGCACTACTTATATTTATACAATGCAGCACAGCAAATCACTACCACAGTACTTCTACAAGGCTTCAGTGTCTTTTAATTCACCTCCAGCTTCATTTCTTTAATAAAGGTCCATATTACGTCTGCCGTTTCGAAGTAGAAGTCCCGTTCCTCATGTGTGACCCACAGACGGGCTGGGTACAGCATCCCGAACTTCACCCCCTTATTAAAGAGGGTGTTTTTTGCCTGATTGAACCCAGCTCGCCTCTTGGCCAAATCCGCTCGCAGGTCCTAATAGATGTGCAGCTCACAGTTCTCCCACTTGCTGCTCCGTTCTTTCTTGGCCCACCGCAGAACGTGTTCCTTGTCCATGAACTGGTGAAAATGGACCACCATGGCCCTCGGTGGCTCGTTCGCTCGGGGCTTCCTCGCTAGGGCTCTGTGCGCTCGGTCCAATTCCAGGGGCCGAGGGAACGCCCCAGACCCCATCAACTTCTCCAACATGTCCGTCACATAAGCCCTCGCATCCGATCCCCCACTGCCTTCAGGGAGGCCGACAATTCTGAGATTCTGCCTCCTGGACCGATTCTCCAGGTCCTCCAGCTACTCCTGCATTCTTTTCTGGCGGTCGTTCATCATCCCCACCTTGCTTTCCAGCACGGTTATATACTCCTCGTGCTCGGACAACTTTTGTTCGACCTCCTGGATCGCTCTCCTGTGGGTTTCCTGATTCTGAACCACTTGATCAATCGCAGCCTTAATCGGGTCCAGCGTGTCCTTCTTCAGCTTGGCGAAGCAATCCTCGAAAAACTTCACCAGCTGCTCTGTCGACCACTGTGCCATCCCCCCGCGGCCCTTGCTCTCCGCCATGCTGTCCCGTGTTACCAGCTCTGCTCGCGTCTCCCTTGTAGGACTTTGTCTTCTCACACGGCCATTTCTGGTCCAATTCTCCATCCACCGGAGGGGGATTTCTCCTCACTGCCTCACTCTTCACCGATTTATCCCATAAAATCCGGAAAGAAACGGGGGAAAAAAGTCCAAACGTCCGTTACAGGCGGGAGCTTTCAAATATGCGACCTCCATCGCCACCACCGGGAGTCCCCAACCACAATCTTTGAGAACTAATCTGTAATCAGCAATCTGAAATATGACGTGAAATGACCAACGTATAATGGCCAACTTGTAATTTAACCATGTGTAATAACAGATGGGGGCTGGTTTAGCACACTGGGCTAAATCGCTGGCTTTGAAAGCAGACCAAGGCAGGCCAGCAGCACGGTTCAATTCCCGTACCAGCCTCCCCGAACAGGCGCCGGAATGTGGCGACTAGGGGCTTTTCACAGTAACTTCATTTGAAGCCTACTTGTGACAATAAGCGGTTTTCATTTTCATTTCATAACCAATCTGTCATAACGACACTGTAATAAGAAACCTGCAATTATCAATCTGTAATAATCATTCTGTAATAGGCAATCTGTAATAACCACCCTGTAATAAGAAACCTACGATAACCAATCAGTAATAACCATCCTGTAATTTCTTTATAAAATTTAGAGTACCCAATTCATTTCTTCCCAATGAAGGGGCAATTTAGCCTGGCCAATCCCCCTACCCTGCACATCTTTGGGTTGTGGGGGCGAAACCCACGCAGGCACGGGGAGAATGTGCAAACTCCACACGGACAGTGACCCGGGGCCGGGATCGAACCTGGAACCTCGGCGCCGTGGGGCTACAGGGCTAACCCACTGCGCCACCCTGCTGCCCACAGCCATCCTGTAATAACCAATCTGTAATAACCACCCTGTGGTAAGCAATCTGAAATAAGCAATGTGAAATCACCGACATGTCATGACCAACCACCGCCTGTAATATAACCAATCTGTGTAAACCACCCTGTAATAACCAATCTGTAACAACCAATCTAATAACTAACCTGTAATAACCAATCTGTCATAACTGAGCTGTAATAAGAAGCAATGTGAAATGACTGACATGTAATGACCAAGCTGTAATATAAACCCCTGTAATAACTGTCCTGGAGTGGAATATTAATGGGAAAGCAGCACCTCCTGGTCAGAAGGCATGGTGAAGGGGAGGTGTCAGTGATTCACATCGGCTAAATGCTTTTTATTACACCGTTGCTTCCGAACATTGGGAAAGCCTCGCTGTCTGAACTCTCTCCAAATCCTTGACCTGGATCTTCAACGCTGGAAGGGAAGCATTGGAAAGCATCACCACCGGCTGGGAGCTCCCACACTGTATCCATCAGTGAGTTGTAGTTTGAAACAGTCAAGTCTTCGCTTGTCTTTATTGTCCATCCGTCGGAGGAATGCTGGCTGGAGTGAAATGAGTATTGATTGATTGAGCAGAGCCTTTCTGTAGCCCGCAGGGCCTCAGTTTGAATCCAGTCCAGCGGAAGGGACAAAGTAGGTTCTCTGTGAAGCTGTAACCCAGCAGATGGATGCCCCCAGATTCCACTCAAATGAAGGACAATCGAGGCTCTGTTCCTGAATGCCAGAGGGACAGAGAAGGCTGAGGTGGGAAATGAAAATGCCAGCGAGCGCAATGAGGGGCCTGCCATTAGCAATGTGGGTCCGGCTTCAGCAACCGAGCCACTGAGTTCGAATGGAACAGAATAGCTCATTGTTGCAATGTACCACCCCTCCCGGGCAGCTGGGGTGCGAATGACGGCTCTTGAGCAGCAAGATCCACTGGAGGTAACTGTCCCGATATCACTATTGCAATCCCCCCAGCTCTTTAGAAAATCTCTCCAGTCCACCCCACTCTTTCCCCGCTGTATTTTTCCACTTTTCAGTACTCCAGTTTCCTTTTGAACGTTCCTATTGAACCTGCCTCCACTGTCCTTTCAATTTGCTGTGTAAATAACATTCCTCCTCCTGCTCCCCTCCCGTCTGTTGTTGTTTTTACCAAATGCCAATTCCTCTGATTACCAACCCTCTTGACAATGGAAACAGCTTCATCTTATCCGAAACCAAGGACTCAGCTCCTCCCTCTGCAACTGGATCCTCGACTTCCTGACCCACAGGCCACAATCAGTCAGGATAAACGACGACACCTCCTCCACGATCGTCCTCAATACCGAGGCCCCGCAAGACTGTGTATATAGCCCCCTACTATACTCCTTATACATGCATGACTCTGTGGGACAATACGGCTCCAACACCGTCTACATGTTTGCTGACGATACGACCGTAGTGGGCCGGGTCTCGAACAACGATGAGTCCGAATACAGGAGGGAGATTGAGAACCAAGTGGGGTGGTGCAGCGACAACAATCTCTCCCTCAACGTCAGCAGAACTAAAGAGCTGGTCGTTGACTTCAGGAAGCAAAATGGCGTCCCGATCTCTCGCGATAATGTGGAGTTCCGACGAGCGGAGCTACCCGTCGTAAAAAAAACGGGGCTAAGTGCGACCTCGGCCACACGTTCCCCATTCAGGGTCCTTATTCAAAGTGAGTCGCGTTGAATAGCCACGTGTTTCTCGGCACTGGGAGTACCGGGAGACACGCTCTCTCGGGGACTTTGTTCCCTTTTGGGAGGATTGCGCTCCAAAGTGCTGACGCCGGGTCAGGATTCGTGGATTTCTACGACAGTAAAACCGCCACCGAACCTGGGCCGATTCAGCGGCCGCGGAGGGGCTAGAACCGGGTCCACGTGGAACACAATCGATTCCAATGGGAGACGGTGCGGGATTGGCCGGGGTCCGTGATTGACACTCGGGAGGCTGACAAGCTGCAGCCGCACGTACGCATTACACTCCCCACACACACTCATCCCAGCCAACGAGGTGGCACTGGTTGTGCTGGGGCGCGCCCACCCCGCTGCAGGGTCGGCTGGGGTCAGAGGGCACCCAGGGGTGTGCCCTGGGGGGGACCCATACGACCTGTGGTCCTACGTTCACAGTGTGCCGTTAGCGGCGTGGGCAGCTGCATGGCTGCCTTGCCAACTGCGGCAATGGTGTTCCGTGCCCATCCACCCCGACACCACAGCCCACGATCCATCAGGTCAGTACCACGTGGCCGTTTGGGGGAGCTTGCGGTGTGAAAATCGGGTGCCGCCTTTCCGACATTGTAACAGCGATGGCACCTTCTTTGGCTGCAAACGCTTTTGAGGTGCCCACTGGCACGAAAAGTGTTCTCGGCAATGCCAGCGCTTTGAAATCTTTGTCGGAAATGTTTCCCCAGGGAGGGATGAATTATATTCACTCTGGTGACACTGGGTGACGATGCAACGGCTTAATCAATCGCCGACTTGCTTGAGGTTTAGTACCAGTGAGACAGTTACCAAGGCAACCAAGCTGTACTGGAAGGGTGGGGGGGGGGGGGGGGGGGGGAGCTGGAAGGATGATGGCAGGGGCTTGAGATGCCCACTGAAAATAGGAAGTGCTTCTCTACGAACGAAAATAGCGCAATCTACGGCGCAGTGACCTTGAAACGGGGTTTATTATCCTTTCTGGAAAATAATAAGACAACAGACAGATGCGATCGTACAGGAGACTCGGGGAGCTTCTGTGAAAGCAGTAATTAATTTCAGGCACTACTGAAGGCCTCGCTCCATAGACCTCTGTGGTTTTTGCCGGCTGTCAGGTAAGTGGAGAAGTATCCTTTGTGGCTTTGCAGTGTTTTTGGTGATATTGCTTTGTCATGCTGTCCTGTCTCCACCCCCTGTTTCTCTCTGGAAATGGATTTACCCAGCTGATGACCTGCTGGGAGGAGGCAACAGGCTGCACATTACCAATTTAGCAGTTTGCAATGCTCGCTGTCTCACAGCATCTCCCTTAATATTGGCAATAAGAGGGTGGGCCTCCAGAGAGCAACCTCGGTCCCTTTTACCCCATCTTGCAGTGCAACCTTTCAGTCCTTTTGCATTCCCTCCTCCCCACCCCCCTCCCCCCAGAGAGGCCAGGTTCGTCCGACTCATTCTCTTCTGAAATTTGCAGTTCGATTTTGGAACAAAAAAAAAAGGACGCGCCTGCAGTTTTTCCCCTCGCGAAGCCGGAAGCTTCGAGCACCAAAAGGCATTTGGTTGGACAAAGCGAAGGACGTCCACTGATATTCTGGTACCCAGCCTGTGCTCAGTGCGACAGCAGCTGCTCAGAGAGAGTCGGACAGACACAGAGAGAGAGAGAGCTGGTGGCAGCATCGGTAAGTACTGGGAAACCCATCAGAAATAATGCTACACCCTCGCCGCACGTTTGCCATTCATACCATCCGCCATGCCCTTCCTGTTCGGGAGCAGCAGATCTCTCTATTTCTTTTTTTAATATAAATTTAGAGTACCCAATTAATTTTTCCCAATTAAGGGGCAATTTAGCCCGGCCAATCCACCTCGCCTGCACATCTTTGGGTTGTGGGGGTGAGACCCACGCAGACACGGGGAAGATGCGCGAACTCCACACGGACAGTGACCCAGAGCCGGGATCGAACCTGGGGCCTCGGCGCCGTGAGGCAGCAGTGCTAGCCACTGCGCCGCCGTGCTGCCCTCGATCCCTCTGTTTCTTAACATGTGGGAGGGTGATCCCTGCTGACAAGCAGGCTGTGTCGAAAAGGGGGAAGGAGATGCTTCAATAGCCAGAGATACAAACTGAATTGCAAAGACAACCTCACGTCTTTCTCCACGTCTTGATGTTGGGGTCAGGTGGACTCTGGCCGCTCATGTCACACTGGACTCCCTCTTTAATGCCCAGCGATACTTCGCAACCTGTGTGCAGCTTTGAGAATGACCTTCGGAATTCCCTGGCCGCTGCAGCCTCCTGCAAAGCTCAGCGGTACAAAATAGCGGCGATAGAAATTAAAGTTCAACTATTTGAAAGGTGTCGTTTGGCCGCGGGTTTCTACAGCGCGAGTGTGAGGTGATGTATAGTTGCTGTGACATGACTGGCATGGGGGACCCAACATTTCAGACCAAGGGTCATGGGCAATAGGACGAGATAAACATGACCCCCTTGGGAGTCTGATTCGGTTTAATAAATGGAGCTCATTCTGCTGACCTGTGCTGCTAGTGTTCTTCTCCCCCCCCCCCCCGCCCCCCGCACTGTGAACTCTTTTCAGTTCAAGAGCAACTCACAGTCCTTGCTCTTCGTCACTTTCCCATTATTTGTGTTGGGTGAGGCTGCGCTGCCCCCCCCACGGCCGAATAGCTTGCCGCCGGAAAGGAGGTGTGTTGGTCATTTTGAACTGCATGACACCGAGAGGAGGGGGACAGGGGGGGGACGGGGGGGACGGGGGGGGGGGGGGGGGGGTTTATACAGCCAGGTAGCACAGTGGTTAGCACTGTGGCATCACAGCTCCAAGGTCCCGGGTTCAATTCCCGGCTCGGGTCACTGCGCGGAGTCTGCACGTTCTCCCCCGTGTCTGCGCGGGTTTCCTCCGGGCGCTCCGGTTTCCTCCCACAAGCCCCGAAAGACGTGCTTGTTGGGTGAATCGGACATTCTGAATTCTCCCCGTGTACCCGAACAGGCGCCGGAATGTGGCGACGAGGGGATTTTCACAGTAACCTCATTGCGGCGTTAATGTAAGCCGACTTGTGACAATAATAAATATTGTTATTATTATTATTACATGTACGGTATGCACCACGACACAGCGGTGATCCCATGGGAAGTTCCCTGGCCATAGAGGGCTTCCCACAAGGGAGAGGGTTAGAAGGGCGGCGCTACTGATAATTTTCACTCTCCTCCCGTTCCCGGCCCATTGGTGTTGGGGGAGGCCGGGGCTCGTTGCTTGACCTGCGACCTCCCCGCCGGGCACCCTGCCCATCCAGAAAGCACTGGCTGGGGGAGTGAAGGAAAGAGAAAGTGGCGTTTTACGGAGCAGCGTCCACCTGCCTGGAAGGCCGCAGCCTGCACGGTGGAGCCCTTGCGAGGCGCAGCCGCTGTGCACGGGCAGATCTGTGCACCGCAAGATCCCATCAGCAGCTGACGGGCCAGGCGACCTCCCCACTTGGCGACGTGGGTGGAGGGTGGAATCTTGGCAATGGGCAGCGCGAGGCCTCCTCCCTTCCTCCTCCAAGTCCCGACTTTGCGTCCCCGTTGGAAGGTGACACCTCAGCGCCCCCGCCCACGGGCTGACTGACTGACTGACTCAGCGGGGAGGCTGCTCCCGGCCCGCGAGGCAAACTGTCCCTCGGTGAAAGCAGGATTGAAGGAAGTGAGCGGCCGGGGCAACGCCATCGGTGTTTCAGAGAGGGCCTTTATTTGGAGGCCCTCAGGAATGTCGGGGTGGAGATGAGGAGACATCTCTTCACCCATTGGCCACGGAGGGCTGTGGATTGTCCATCATCGGCAACATTTAATGCTGCAATTATGTGAGCGGGCAGTCAGTATGTAGGAGATGAGCCATGATCATTCTGAATGGCTGGGCAGGGGAGGGGCTGAATGGTCTACACAGCGGCCCGGGCGCTGTGAGGCAGCTGTGCTAACCACTGTGCCACCCTAACCAAGGGCTCAGTCGGAGCTACGCCTTTGAGCATGACACAGACAGCTCTGTCTACGACTTTTAGAGATGCTTGCCAACTGTCTCGGCCACTGGTTCCAACTGCTTGGCAACTGACGGCAACCGGTGTTGACAGTCGGCCAACTGGTGCCAGCAGTAAACAACCTCAAGCTTGTCACCAGCTTCCAATATCCTGCCCGTCTAGCACAGTGTCACCTGTGAAGAGTGACGTGTTATGAAGAGCGATGTACAGCTCCAGCACCAGATACAGCCCCGCCAGGTCTGCTCCTCTCTCTATATGGGCCTGATGCTCCTGGACGTGCACAGTGCTGGGGAATAGATTTTGCCTCTCTGCATCTCTTCCTCCTGTTGTGGAGATGTTTCAAGTTACCTCTCCTGACCTTTCCCGCATGTGCCAAGGTTGGCATGTCCTTTCTCTGTCCCTGTGGCTTTCCTGCGTGCTTTTGCCGTATGAATGCTGGATTATATTTACTCCGTGCTACAGCCTCTTGTGCACCTGGGGATCAAGTTCAAACCACTGGCCGAAAGAAGTACCGGAGGCAGCAGACTCTCTCTGCCCACCATGTCCCGATCACAGAGGCGAATGGCAGCGTTTGAACTCACTGCATTACTCAGTCCCCTTATGGCGCACTTGTTAGACCACAACGCCACCCTTGCCTCCGAATTCTGTGCCCTGGTTGAACAGCAACCTTTGAGGTTTAGAGGAGCTCTGCTTTAAAGTCGTTGATATCTTCTTCACTTGAGCTGGCTCAGTGAGTCGCAATCTCGCCTTGGAGTCTGGAGGCTGCTGGTTTGTAGGCCCAAGCCAGGGCCTGTGCATAAAATCCAGGCCGATACCCCCAGGGCAGTGCTGAGGGGAGTGCTGCACTGTTGGAGGCACGGTCTGGTTGTGGTCACATTGCTGGTTCTGGGATCTTGCTGTGTGCAAACTGCCTGCTGTGTTTCCTACATGACAACAGTCAGTACACTTCATCAAGTGCATCTTCTGGGCAGCAGGGGTGGCGCAGTGGTTAGCACTGCTGCCTCACGGCACCGAGGACCTGGGTTCGATCCCAACCCCAAGTCACTGTCCGTGTGGAGTTTGCACATTCTCCCCATGTCTGCGTGGGTCTCACCCCCTCAACACAAAGATGTGCAGGGTAGGTGGATTGGCTGCGGCTAAATTGACCCCTAATTGGAAAATAAATAATGAGGTACTCTCAATCCATTATTTCTTTGCCTATAAAGTGTTGTCCCCTGATGGAAGGAGCGTGACCCCTGGATGGACGGGGAGCTGCAGGCTTCTCAGCTTGTCCGGCAAGCTTCAAGGATGTTCTAACCCCCTAACCCCCAACCCAGTCTCACCTCCTCCCATATAACTGTATCTCTTGCCTCTGTGCTCCTGAAGTCTCTAAACCCTCCACACCCTGAGCGTGTAAACTCTGATGTCAAGGTCATTACGCATATCAAAGAAGGCCCAACAGCTGTGGTAACCCCCTCTTCCGAAGGGGAGACCTACCTGTTCAGTGGCTATCCTTTACTCCGCGACCTTCCTGCTTCCCTGGTTCGGACCATTGTGTACTGATGGAATCTCAAAATGTGGGTCCGATCCTGTTAACCAAGCGTTATCTCACTTCCTGCAACAGACGAGCTTTCGGCAGGTCCAGCTGAATCCCCATTATTGGCCACCCCAGGTAAGGAGGGAAGCTAACTTTCCAAACCTCCTCCCGAGCCAGCATTAAATTAAGCAAGACAAAATCTGGGAGGTTTCAGCGTAAATTCAGAGAGTGAGCATCAGTTCAGACTTGGTCGCTGTCCTTATCATCTACTTAAAAGCTTCGATATTCAGGTTGTTGCTGAATCAGACTGTATAAATGAGATAAGCCAGTCACCAAGTCTTTTACATTGAAATTTGAGGCTGTGGCAATCAGCTTGAGGCCAAGACTCTAATGCTGCGATAATGATTCGAATCTTTCACTGAGAGTCACATCGAGCAGCTACCCTCGTTATGTTACTCAACTCACAGGTCAACTGGAAAGATCGTCTACATCTGAAAATAGAATGGTTTACAATGTCACCAAATTAAATACGTTTCCTCTTCTTCCGTCAGCTCAATTGATTTTGAAGTTTGGCCCAGTGGTAGCGCCAATGTCTGCGAATAGACAGCAAGAGGGGCTGTGCGTGCACAGCAAGAGAGACTATAGACTGTATGTATACAGCAAGAGGGGGGGGTGTAGACAGCAAGAGGGACTGTGTGTGCACAGCAAGAGAGACTGTAGACTGTATGTATACAGCAAGAGGGGGGGGGTGTAGACAGCAAGAGGGACTGTGTGTGCACAGCAAGAGAGACTGTAGACTGTATGTATACAGCAAGAGGGGGGGGGTGTAGACAGCAAGAGGGGCTGTGTGTATAAAGCAAGAGGGGCTGTGTGTATACAGCAAGAGAGGCTGTGTGTATACAGCAAGAGAGGCTTTGTGTATACAGCAAGAGGGGCTGTGTGTATACAGCAAGAGAGGCTGTGTGTATACAGCAAGAGAGGCTGTGTGTATACAGCAAGAGAGGCTGTGTGTATACAGCAAGAGGGGCTGTGTGTATACAGCAAGAGAGGCTGTGTGTATACAGCAAGAGGGGCTGTGTGTATACAGTAAGAGGGGGCTGTGTGTATACAGTAAGAGGGGCTGTGTGTATACAGCAAGAGAGGCTGTGTGTATACAGCAAGAGAGGCTGTGTGTATACAGCAAGAGAGGCTGTGTGTATACAGCAAGAGAGGCTGTGTGTATACAGCAGGAGAGGCTGTGTGTATACAGCAGGAGAGGCTGTGTGTATACAGCAAGAGAGGCTGTGTGTATACAGCAAGAGAGGCTGTGTGTATACAGCAAGAGAGGCAGTGTGTATACAGCAAGAGAGGCAGTGTGTATACAGCAAGAGAGGCAGTGTGTATACAGCAAGAGAGGCAGTGTGTATACAGCAAGAGAGGCAGTGTGTATACAGCAAGAGAGGCAGTGTGTATACAGCAAGAGAGGCAGTGTGTATACAGCAAGAGAGGCAGTGTGTATACAGCAAGAGAGGCAGTGTGTATACAGCAAGAGAGGCAGTGTGTATACAGCAAGAGAGGCAGTGTGTATACAGCAGGAGAGGCTGTGTGTATACAGCAGGAGAGGCTGTGTGTATACAGCAAGTCGGGCTGTGTGTATACAGCAAGAGAGGCTGTGTGTATACAGCAAGACGGGCTGTGTGTATACAGCAAGAGAGGCTGTGTGTATACAGCAAGAGAGGCTGTGTGTATACAGCAAGAGGGGCTGTGTGTATACAGCAAGAGGGGCTGTGTGTATACAGCAAGAGGGGCTGTGTGTTTACAGCAAGACGGGCTGTGTGTATACAGCAAGAGAGGCTGTGTATACAGCAAGAGTGGCTGTGTGTATACAGCAAGAGGGGCTGTGTGTATACAGCAAGAGAAGCTGTGTGTATACAGCAAGAGAGGCAGTGTGTATACAGCAAGAGAGGCAGTGTGTATACAGCAAGAGAGGCTGTGTGTATACAGCAAGAGAGGCTGTGTGTATACAGCAAGAGAGTCTGTGTGTATACAGCAAGAGAGGCAGTGTGTATACAGCAGGAGAGGCTGTGTGTATACAGCAAGAGGGGCTGTGTGTATACAGCAAGAGGGGCTGAGTGTATACAGCAAGAGAGGCTGTGTGTATACAGCAAGAGAGGCAGTGTGTATACAGCAAGAGAGGCAGTGTGTATACAGCAAGAGAGGCAGTGTGTATACAGCAAGAGAGGCAGTGTGTATACAGCAAGAGAGGCAGTGTGTATACAGCAAGAGAGGCAGTGTGTATACAGCAAGAGAGGCAGTGTGTATACAGCAAGAGAGGCAGTGTGTATACAGCAAGAGAGGCAGTGTGTATACAGCAAGAGAGGCAGTGTGTATACAGCAAGAGAGGCAGTGTGTATACAGCAAGAGAGGCAGTGTGTATACAGCAAGAGAGGCAGTGTGTATACAGCAAGAGGGGCTGTGTGTATACAGCAAGAGGGGCTGTGTGTATACAGCAAGAGGGGCTGTGTGTATACAGCAAGAGGGGCTGTGTGTATACAGCAAGAGGGGCTGTGTGTATACAGCAAGAGGGGCTGTGTGTATACAGCAAGAGGGGCTGTGTGTATACAGCAAGAGGGGCTGTGTGTATACAGCAAGAGGGGCTGTGTGTATACAGCAAGAGGGGCTGTGTGTATACAGCAAGAGGGGCTGTGTGTATACAGCAAGAGGGGCTGTGTGTATACAGCAAGAGGGGCTGTGTGTATACAGCAAGAGGGGCTGTGTGTATACAGCAAGAGGGGCTGTGTGTATACAGCAAGAGGGGCTGTGTGTATACAGCAAGAGGGGCTGTGTGTATACAGCAAGAGGGGCTGTGTGTATACAGCAAGAGGGGCTGTGTGTATACAGCAAGAGAGGCTGTGTGTATACAGCAAGAGAGGTTGTGTGTATACAGCAAGAGAGGCTGTGTGTATACAGCAGGAGAGGCTGTGTGTATACAGCAAGAGAGGCTGTGTGTATACAGCAAGAGAGGCTGTGTGTATACAGCAAGAGAGGCTGTGTGTATACAGCAAGAGAGGCTGTGTGTATACAGCAAGAGAGGCTGTGTGTATACAGCAAGAGAGTCTGTGTGTATACAGCAAGAGGGGCTGTGTGTATACAGCAAGAGGGGCTGTGTGTATACAGCAAGAGGGGCTGTGTGTATACAGCAAGAGGGGCTGTGTGTATACAGCAAGAGGGGCTGTGTGTATACAGCAGGAGAGGCTGTGTGTATACAGCAAGAGAGGCTGTGTGTATACAGCAGGAGAGGCTGTGTGTATACAGCAAGAGAGGCTGTGTGTATACAGCAGGAGAGGCTGTGTGTATACAGCAGGAGAGGCTGTGTGTATACAGCAGGAGAGGCTGTGTGTATACAGCAGGAGAGGCTGTGTGTATACAGCAAGAGAGGCTGTGTGTATACAGCAAGAGAGGCTGTGTGTATACAGCAAGAGAGGCTGTGTGTATACAGCAAGAGAGGCTGTGTGTATACAGCAAGAGAGGCTGTGTGTATACAGCAAGAGAGGCTGTGTGTATACAGCAGGAGAGGCTGTGTGTATACAGCAGGAGAGGCTGTGTGTATACAGCAGGAGAGGCTGTGTGTATACAGCAAGAGAGGCTGTGTGTATACAGCAAGAGAGGCTGTGTGTATACAGCAAGAGAGGCTGTGTGTATACAGCAAGAGAGGCTGTGTGTATACAGCAAGAGAGGCTGTGTGTATACAGCAAGAGAGGCTGTGTGTATGCAGCAAGAGAGGCTGTGTGTATACAGCAAGAGAGGCTGTGTGTATACAGCAAGAGAGGCTGTGTGTATACAGCAAGAGAGGCTGTGTGTATACAGCAAGAGATCCCCCGGCGCCCCCCGTGGACTCTGCTGGCCGCCCCTGAATCCAGGTCCCGCCAGTAAGGACCTGATGTGATTTACGCTGGCGGGACTGGCCGGCAACGGGTGGCCACTCGGCCCATCGCGGGCCGGAGAGTCGCCGGGGCGGGGGGGGGGGGAGCTGCTGCCAGCGGCCGCCGACCGGCACGGCACGATTCCCGCCCCCGCCACATCCCCGGCGCCGGAGAATTCGGCAGCCGACGGGGGGCGGGATTCACGCCGCCCCCCCCCCCCCTCCGGCGATTCTCTGACCCAGCGGGGGGGGGGGGTCGGAGAATCCCGCCCCAGATCTACGGCAATTCGCAAAGGAAAGCAAATCGATGTGTAAATCGAAAGCAAACGGGCATTGTAAAATAGCTCGTTTGGCGAGCTGGTGCAGACACGAAGGGCCAAATAGCCTCGTTTTGGGCTGGACTAATTCGGCGATCCCGCGAAGAGACTGTGCAGCAAGAGGTCGTGTCGGTGCAACAAGACACTGTGTGGATCCAGCAAGAGGCTGCGTGCACACAGTCAGAGACTCTGCGTAGAGGCAAGGTTATGGGGAGGGGGCGAGGTATGGACAGGGGTATTGAGGGTCGGGCTCTCGTAGGGAGGAGGGATGGGGAAGAGAGATGCTCCATCATTGTCCCCGACTGTTGCCACTGACCCGGGAGCGTCGCTCATCTGCTCCAAGACATATTTGATTCCTCACTATGGACATTCCCACTTTTCAACAATTCACTGAAGGTTTCACTTTCTCCCAGGTTCATGTCTCCGTCCTCTGTTGGGAGACGATTGTTGACATCCTTCTGCGTCACTCTCTTTGCCGAGTCACATGTGTGTGAGAGCTTTGGCTTTGAGCGTTGTCCTTTGATCCCTTTCCCGGGTCTCCCCGAAGCTCTGTCTTCAGAGTTGGTTGCAGTGTCAAGCAGGGAGTCGAAGCGAGTCCCATTTCCTGAGGACTCACGGCCGACATTCTCCGACCCGGAATCCGGTGGGGGGGGGGGCCCGAGAATCACGCCCCAGCTTCCCCATTCCCCAGCGCCGTTTCTCGGCCGCCGCCGGGGTTGCCGCCGCGCCGGTCGGGGGCCGTTGACAGCGCCCCCCGGGCGATTCTCCGGGCCCCGATGGGCCGTGTGGCCGACGGGTTGGGCCGAGACAGCTGGCGTGGATTACTCACCTCCCACACAGCGGGACCTGGATATTCGTTAGAATATGCAACTCACTGCTGCTGGGTGTGGCTGGGACAAAGTGCTTCAGGTCAAGCGAGATAAACACGCGGGTGAGGAAGGAAGTGAAAGTTCTGTTGATAGGGTGAGAGGAAGAAAGAAACTAAATCCAAAGATGTTTTGTGGCGGGGCCTAATCTCTGGGGTTACAACCTGTGCCCTACCACCTTGTGCTTTTTTTTTTATAAATGTTTTATTGAAATTTTTTTCCCAAACAACAATTTTTCCCCTCTTACAAAGCAAACGCAACAATAACAATACAGAAATTTTAAACAATACACAAGTAACAAAACCCCTTTATCTTTGACCTAAACTAAACCCCCCCTCCCCCCCCCCCCCCCCCCTCCCCCTGGGTTGCTGCTGCTGGTCATCTGTCTTCCCTCTAACGTTCCCCTAGGTAGTCGAGAAATGGCTGCCACCGCCTGGTGAACCCTTGAGCCGATCCTCTCAGGGCAAACTTTATCTGCTCCAGTTTAATGAACCCCGCCATATCATTTACCCAGGCCTCCAGTCCGGGGGGTTTCGCCTCCTTCCACATGAGTAGGATCCTGCGCCGGGCTACTAGGGACGCAAAGGCCACAACGTCGGCCTCTTTCGCCTCCTGCACTCCCGGCTCTTCCGCAACTCCAAATAGAGCTAACCCCCAGCCTGGTTTGACCCGGGCCTTCACCACCCGCGAAATCACTCCCGTCACTCCCTTCCAATACCCTTCCAGTGCCGGGCATGTCCAAAACATATGTGCGTGGTTTGCCGGGCTCCCGCCACACCTCCCACATTTGTCCTCCACTCCAAAGAACCTGCTCAATCTTGCTCCCGTTATGTGTGCTCTATGTAGCACCTTAAATTGAATCAGGCTAAGCCTGGCGCATGAGGAAGAGGAATTTACCCTGCGTAGGGCATCAGCCCACATACCCTCCTCTATCTCCTCCCCTAGTTCTTCTTCCCACTTTCCTTTTAGTTCGCCCACCGACTCCTCCCCCTCTCCCCTCATCTCTCGGTAAATCTCTGACACCTTGCCCTCTCCGACCCACACCCCTGAAAGCACCCTGTCCTGTATCCCCTGTGTCGGGAGCAATGGAAATTCCCTCACCTGTTGTCTAGTAAATGCCCTCACCTGCATATATCTCAAGAAATTTCCCCGGGGCAACTTATACTTTTCCTCCAATGCTCCCAAGCTCGCAAAAGTCCCATCTATAAATAAATCTCCCACCCTCCTAATTCCCAACTGGAACCAGCTCTGAAATCCTCCATCCATTCTTCCTGGGGCGAACCTATGGTTGTTCCTGATTGGGGACCCCACCAGGGCTCCCCGCACCCCTCTCTGTCGCCTCCACTGTCCCCAGATATTCAATGTTGCCGCCACCACCGGGTTCGTGGTAAACTTTTTAGGTGAGAACGGTAGCGGCGCCGTCACCAGCGCCTCTAAACTCGTCCCTTTACAGGACTTTCTCTCCAGTCTTTCCCACGCCGCTCCCTCACCCTCCATCATCCATTTACGTATCATTGCCACATTGGCGGCCCAGACCTTGTGCTTTTTAAGATACTTCTTTCTTTTCGTTATTGTTTGGGCCGATTTCTCCCAATTTCTTACTGACCGCATGAGCCCAAATCAGCAGGAGGCCAGGTGAACTGCTCAGACACAAACATTATCTACGGCCTTCCTGAAGAGTGAACCGACAACTTTATATCGACACCGCACCTTCAGTCTCATTCAATGTCCCAAGGCCTGAGAAAGCAAAAGTAAGACATGAAGCTGTGTACAGTGATATGGGTAGCACAGTGGTTAGCACTGCTGCCTCACAGCGCCAGGGACCCGAGTTCGATCCAGGCCTTGGGCCCTGTCTGTGCGGAGTCTGCACATCCTCCCCCGTGTCTGCGTGGGTTTCCTCCGGGTGCTCCGGTTTCCTCCCACAGTCCAAACATGTGCAGGTTAGGTGGATTGGCCCTGATCAATGGCTCCTTCGTGTCCAAAGGTTTAATGGGGTTACGGGGATAGGGTGGGGGATTGGGCCTAGGTGGGGTGCTCTTTCAGAGGGTCGGTGCAGACTCGATGGGCTGAATGGCCTCCTACTGCACTGTAGGCATTCTGTGATTAGGGAAGGTGGCCAAAAGCGTGGCCAAGGAGGTAGATTTTAAGGAGCACCTTCAGGGGTAGAGATTATGGAGAGGATTCCCCAAGGCATGATTCTGGCATTTGCCTGGCCTTCTTCACACCTCCCGCCTCTTGGCTCTCGCTCAGCAGGCCGGGCCTCGAGCCTCGGTGACCCTGCCTGCTCCTGGCTGGCTGCCAGGCTGCTGGCTAACTAGCCTGGTGGCCTCCGTTCTTTTGGGGGTTGCTTGCCCGTCCTACCTCCTCACACCTGGCCTGGAGGTCGAGAGTCGTCCTGCTGCTCCCCATGACGGCTGTCAACCAGCGCCTCCTCCTGGCCTCGCTGAACGCTTGGCGGCTGAGGCGGACTTACATTTTGAGGGCGCATACAGACACCTCCCAGTTAGCCCTCCCCCCCTCAGAAATTGTCCAGGGCCCCACGCTGCAGTCCTGTAAGCATCCGCTTAAGGGGTTAGATGAATGCAAGCTGTTGCTGAGATTGCTTTTATCATAGAATCATCATAGAATTTACAGTGCAGAAGGAAGCCATTCGGCCCATTGAGTCTGCACCGGCCCCTGGAAAGAGCACCCCACTCAAGCCCACACCTCCACCCTATCCCCATAACCCAGTAACCCACCCAACACTAAGAGCAATTTTGGTCACTAAGGACAATTTAGCATGGCCAACCCACCTAACCTGCACATCTTTGGACTGTGGGGGGAAACCGGAGCACCCGGAGGAAACCCACGCAGACACGGGGGAGAAGGTGCAGACTCCGCACGGACAGTGACCCAGCGGGGAATCGAACCTAGGACCCTGGCACTGTGAAGCAATTGTGCTAACCACTGTGCTACCCTGCTGCCCTTTACGCTTGCATGATGCGTATCGACGCATAAGTTAAGAATGTTTGAGGTCACGAGCGGCTGATTGAAACATCCACCTGCCCACGGTCGGGGCAGCCTTGGGAGGACGGAAGCCAGGCCCTGTGCGGAGAGGCGCGACACGCGTGGCGTTTGCAGGCCACAGGGCTTTGAGTCACAACGGCGTCTGCTGCTGGTGAACCGCACACTGAGCCTGGATGAAGCGTTCGAGCCGACACCTCCCCTCCCTTGCTGCACCCTCGGGAAAGCGGCTGCTTGCCTGCAGGAGCCATGTGCAGATGCAGACCTGGGAGACTGCAGTCTCCATGGCAACAGGAGCAGCAGGCCCAGGGTGGAGGCAGGCTTGTTTTTCTCAGATAAGGCCCTTCAGCTGGGGTGGGGATACACCACTCGAGAGGCACCAACAGAAATAGTTATCTCGCAAGACTTTTTTTTTTCCCGTGGACTGTGTAACACGCAGCCATTTCCTCAGTGTCAGTTGTCAGCTTCATCGCACTGCAGCTTCGAAGGGTGGAATTAAGAGGCCATCATTTGCGTCACTGTGTAGAAGTTAGTGATAAACCAAGCTGCATAAACTGTAAGTACCGATAAGGTGTTTATTTCTGGTTCATCTATTGAGCAAACTATTGCGGGGAGGAAAAAAATCACCTCATTGCCCATTCCAGATCAGGACTCGACAACCCTGAGGCCTCACAGTGAAGGCCTCAAGGCAGTTACAGCACACGAGGAGCCCATTGGGCCCATTGCGCCTGTGTTGTCTCTTTGAAAGACAATTCCATGGAGTCACTTCCCCCTCTATTTTCACCCTGTCACCCCCAAAATGTCACCCACGCAAGTGTTTATTCAATGTGCTCACGGGTTTGCGTAAAGCCAGGGGGACAATTAACGGTTTATTTTCCTGGATGTTCCCGATTTATACTTTCTTTTGTTTCATTCTCACAAAAAAGGCTCTTGTCCTTTTCACATCTTGTGACGTTAACCCATAACAGCCCCTGGTAAACTGCTCCAGGGACAGAGCATTCACAGATCAGTCACTCGGAAAGGCCTAGGCGCAATGGAGGCCTGCAGTTTTGCCCAGCTCACCTCTACCCTCTTTTCTGACCCTCCTAATGTTGAAACCTGGATATCTTGCCATTTAAAACCCGTCAGTACTGAGGGAGTGCCGGAATGTCAGAGGGCCAGTGCTGAGGGACCACTGCACTGTCAGAGGGTTAGTACTGAGGGAGAGCTGCACTGTCAGAGGGTCAGTACTGAGGGAGTGCCGCACTGTCAGAGGGTCAGTACTGAGGGAGTGCTGCACTGTCAGAGGGTCAGTACTGAGGGAGCGCTGCACTGTCAGAGGGTCAGTACTGAGGGAATGCTGGACTGTCAGAGGGCCAGTACTGAGGGAGTGCCGCACTGTCAGAGGGCCAGTACTGAGGGAGTGCTGCACTGTCAGAGGGTCAGTACTGAGGGAGTGCTGCACTGTCAGAGGATCAGTGCTGAGGGAGTGCTGCACTGTCAGAGGGTCAGTACTGAGGGAGTGCTGCACTGTCAGAGGGTCAGTACTGAGGGAGTGCCGCACTGTCAGAGGGTCAGTACTGAGGGAGAGCTGCACTGTCAGAGGGTCAGTACTGAGGGAGTGCCGCACTGTCAGAGGGTCACTACTGAGGGAGTGCTGCACTGTCAGAGGGTCAGTACTGAGGGAGTGCTGCACTGTCAGAGGGTCAGTACTGAGGGAGTGCTGCACTGTCAGAGGGTCAGTACTGAGGGAGTGCTGCACTGTCAGAGGGTCAGTACTGAGGGAGTGCTGCACTGTATAACTGGAGGGCGGAGAATGTGCTGTCAGAGGGACAATACTGACAGAGCACTGCATTGTCAGAGGGACAGTACTGAGGGAGCACTGCACTGTCAGAGGTGCTGCATTTCAGTAGAGACATTAAACTGAGGCTCTCTCTGGTGGATTCCGCGGCTCTCTATAAAATAAAGAGCCGGTGAATTCTGTCAATGCCCTATTTACCCTTCAACCAAAATCACAAACTAAAAAAACAAATAACTGAGTCATGATTGCATGTTGTTAGTGATTACTCCTTGGCTTAGCTACGATCTCAGGTGAGTATTTGATTCAATGTTCTTTGGTGGGTTGGTCTCCAGTCAGACGCAGCAGGCCCAAAACCAGCTCTCCGAGATGCCTCAACTGGGGAGGGCTCCCAAACTAGGCCTTAGGCTCCGAATTTGCTCTTGCGAAGGGCGCCAGACTTTGAAATGCCCGCCTTGCCCGACCAGCCACTGCTGTACTGGAGGCTTAAGCATCCATTCAACCACCTGTACAACTGGCAAAGCGCCAACAGGTTGCCCCAGCCCCATGCTTGAGTTGCCGGCAGTGTGCGGGAGGGCACCCGTGTCCACTGGTTCACCTCGAGAGTTCATGAGAAACTGCCTCAACAGAATGCACTCCATGTGTCAGCAAAACACACTTGGCCAGCGAGGGGGACTAACAATGAGCCGCAAAATCCAGTTCCAGTGTCCAGCAGTTCAGCACAATGCATCCCGCCCACAACGCACAATGCGGGGGGGGGGTGGCAGGGCGGTCATTGCTATTCTCTTAAGCCTGTTAATAATTAAAAGGTCGAGCAAAGCAATAATGGAGGGGGCTGGGCTGTGTCTATTTGTCCCATGAATCACACAGCGTGCATCATTGCAAAGGCAGCTCTCCAGGAATGTTGACGCGTTTCCAGACAAGATAGTGCTTGTTATATAAAGTTACCCTGCCGTGGGTTATTCATGCTGCTCACTGTACATCGACAACGCTGATCTATTACTCTGGTCACCTTCTCCTTCAGTTCAAATCTCCTAGGATGTTGCCTGGTATGGAGGGCGTTAGCTATGAGGAGAGCTTAGATAAATTCGATCTGTTCTCACTGGAACGACGGAGGTTGAGAGGATAGAGGTGTGCAAGATTATGAGTGGCATGGACAGAGTGGACAGTCAGATGCTCTTTCCTAGGGTAGGAGAGTCAAGTACTGGGGGACATAGGTTTAAAGTGCGTGGGGAAAAGTTTAGAGCAGATGTGCGAGGCAAGTTTCTGCACACAGGGTGGTAAATATATGGGAGGCGCTGCCTGGGGAGGTGGTGGGAGCAGCTACGATTGCGGCATCTAAGGGACATCTAGACAAATATATGAATAGGGCGGGAATGGACGGACTCCGTAAGTGCAGACGGTTTTAGTTTAGGCAGGTCCCATGGCTTGGAGGGCCGAAGGGCCTGTTCCTGTGCTGTATTGTTCTTTGTTCTTTCGACTCCTGACTTAAGGCTTTCACTATACTGCGGGAGAGATCTGCGATCTGCGCGCCAAACACTGCCCCAAGTCAGATGGCAGAGGGGAGCCGGAGCTATAGCAACCGTGGTGGGGGTGTGGGTGGCTGCTGAACAGACCCTAATTTCATCAGTGCAAACCTGGCTCTAATGCCGGAGGTTGTGAAGGAGAGGTGGGAGGTCCCCTTCCCAGAGGGTGACAAGAGGAGGCCACCTCGGTCCACCTCTGTTCACCGTCACCCCCATTTGCCTCCAATTACTCCTATTTTCTTACCTCTTTCTCCCCCTCCATCCCAGGGCCTCCATCTTGCGATATTATCATACATGAAGGCAATGCAAGGGTGAATGGAATGTATACAGACAGCCACTAGAGGGAGCTCGTCCTATGAGTATATAAGGGATGACACTGAGCCTTGTGGGACAGACAGACAGAGGGACAGAAGATGAAGGTTGGAGAAGATGATGAGGATTGAGAGAGGGCAGTTGTGTATTTGAGAGTTCTGTTAGTTAGAGATAGCATTGTTTAATATAGTAACCTTCTACTTTTGTAAGGTGAACAAATCTTAGTTTGCAGCGTAATAAATTTATAGTTTTGTTCGTTAACAAAGCTTTGTGTTCTCTATTCAACACTACACATCCAAGCCACCCTGGTGAAGCAGAATAGAGAACACAACACATGTCTTCAAGGAGCACATCTCTCTGGAGGGTCATGTTCTGGAGAGGACAGTAGACCACAACGAGCAAGACCCTGGCAGGAGGATATTGGAGGGCACCCCCTGCCCCCCGCCACCCCCCCCCCAATTGATCCAGGAACTGGACCCAGTCCTCCCTGAGGCTGCCATGCCCCACCAGTTCTGTGTTGCCCAGCCTTGAGGCAGAGGGCATCTGTCCCCTGGGCGATGAGTGATGGCTTACGAGGCGCCGTAGAGATCTCCAGGTGATTCCTGAAAAGATCTTTGACTGCTCCCAATGGGATGAGGTGTGAGGTCCGCACGGAAGGTGGCACAGATTTCCATCAGAGTCGAAAACCTGCAGGCAGACGGGTTTTTAATGAGCCGGTCACGATCTGAATTGGCCTCCGCAAGCAGCGCCCCCCCCCCCCCCGCCCCCCCCCCCAGCCCTCACCCTCCGAAAATGGAGACCCGATTCAGGCCAGGGATACCCAGCCCCCACCCTTATGAATTAGCCCATGTCTCTCTCCAAGCTGCCTCTGGGAGGTGTTGGAAGCCGGTCGACCTCTGACCCTCACACCCTGGGAGCACGGTAGCATTGTGGATAGCGCAATTGCTTCACAGCTCCAGGGTCCCAGGTTCGATTCCAGCTTCGGGTCACTGTCTGTGTGGAGTCTGCACATCCTCCCCGTGTGTGCGTGGGTTTCCTCCGGGTGCTCCAGTTTCCTCCCACAGTCCAAAGATGTGCAGGTTAGGTGGATTGGCCGTGATAAATTGCCCTTAGTGTCCAAAATTGCCCTTAGTGTTGGGTGGGGTTACTGGGTTATAGGGATAGGGTGGAGGTGTTGACCTTGGGTAGGGTGCTCTTTCCAAGAGCCGGTGCAGACTGTGCTCGATGGGCCGAATGGCCTCCTTCTGCACTGTAAATTCTATGAAATTCTATGATAATCTATGATAAGTGACCTCCTCCCGTTTCGGGCCTTGCGGCCAAGATGGGGAACGGCCATCGTGGGCACTGTACCGCTCTCTCTGTCACGTGCTAACTTTCTTTAAGCTCAGTACGAAGTCTTACAACACCAGGTTAAAGTCCAACAGGTTTGTTTCGATGTCACTAGCTTTCGGAGCGCTGCTCCTTCCTCAGGTGAAGCTTTCTTTAAGCTTTAAGCTTTCTTTAAGCTCACACTGTAAGCCACAGGTGCCAAGCAAGGAAACTAGTGCATCTTCTGTGGCCCCCATATAGACAAAAGACGTACAAAGTGGTTGCAGTGTCCTGGGGTCATTAAAGGTGTGATATCAGAACGCAAGTCCCATTATTTCTGCAAGTGTTCAATGCGATCAGCCAGATCGATATTTGTACTCCTTAATTCTCACTGCTGAAGGTCAAACGTGTGCAAAATCAGACTCATAATTCTGATTGTAAATGTCAGGGAGCGTTCTCATGGTTTATGTCAAAGAAGAAGGCCGTTCAGTCTGGTGAGCGTGTTCTGGCTCTTTGCCAGACCAATCCAGAACTGTTCACATGACCCCCATTGTTCCTGGCAGCCCTGTAAATCCGCAGCTTGCTTCCCAGTTCCCCCACTCCTCGCTGACTGCAGGCCCAGATCACAAAACCACGGAATTGTGGCGATGGTCAAGAAGGCCACTCGGCCCATGGAGAGCGCCAGCTCTCCAGACGAGAGCATCGTGAGTCGGTGCCAGTCCCCTGCCTTTCTCCCCGTACGCCTCCACATCGTTTCTGTTCAAGTAATCATCTAACGTCCCTCCGGAAACGTTTCTCATCTCTGCAACCTGTCTGGTGAACCTCTTCCGCACTCGCTCCAATGTGTTCACAATGTGGGAGGGTGAATTGTGCCGAGGATGCAGGGATCCTACAGCAAGATCTGGACAGGTTGGGCGAGTGGGCAAACCAATGGCAGATGCAGTGTAATTTGGATAAGTGTGAGGTTATTCATTTTGGAAGCAAAAACAGGAAGGCAGATGACTACCTGAATGGTTGTAAATTGGGAGAGGGGAGTGTGCAGCGGGACCTGGGTGTCCTTGTACACCAGACGCTGAAGGTAAGCATGCAGGTGCAGCAGGCGGTAAAGAGGGTTAATGGTATGTTGGCCTTCATTGCGAGAGGTTTCGAGTATAGAAGCAGGGATGTTTCACTGCAATTGTATCGGGCCTTGGTGAGGCCACACCTGGAGTATTGTGGAGCAGTTTTGGTCTCCGTCTCTGAGGGAGGATGTTCTTGCTCCCGAGGGAGTGCAGCGAAGGTTTACCAGACTGATTCCAGGGATGGCGGGACTGACGTACGAGGAAAGATTGACTAGGTTGGGATTGTTCTCGCTGGAGTTCAGAAGAATGAGGGGGGGATCTCATAGAGACTTA
The DNA here is from genome assembly GCF_047496885.1 of Scyliorhinus torazame. NCBI lineage: Eukaryota > Metazoa > Chordata > Chondrichthyes > Carcharhiniformes > Scyliorhinidae > Scyliorhinus > Scyliorhinus torazame. The sequence continues at coordinate 22,678,200 of NC_092726.1, forward strand.
TAAAATTCTAACAGGACGAGACAGGGTCGATGCAGGGAAGATGTTCCCAATGATGGGTGTGCCCAAAACCAGGGGTCACAGCCCGAGGATTCAGGGTAAACCATTTCAGACAGAGATAAGGGGCGAAATTCTCCGTAATCGGTGCGATGTCCGCCGACCGGCGCCAAAAACGGCGCAAATCAGTCCGGCATTGCGCCGCCCCAAAGGTGCGGAATCCTCCGCATCTTGAGCGGCCGAACTCTAACCTTGAGGGGCTAGGCCCGCGCCGGACTGATTTCCGCCCCGCCAGCTGGCGGGAAAGGCCTTTGGTGCCCCGCCAGCTGGCGCGGAAATGACATTGCCGGGCGGCGCATGCGCGGGAGCGTCAGCGGCCGCTCACGGCATCCCCGCGCATGCGCAGTGGAGGGAGTCTCTTCTGCCTCCGCCATGGTGGAGACCGTGGCGAAGGCGGAAGGAAAAGAGTGCCCCATGGCACAGGCCCGCCCGCGGATCGGTGGGCCCCGATCGCGGGCCAGGCCATCGTGGGGGCACCCCCTGGGGCCAGATCGCCCCAGGACCCCGGAGCCCGCCCGCGCCGCCTTGTCCTGCCGGTAAGAGAGGTGGTTTAATCCACGCCGGCGGGACAGGCATTCCAGCAGCGGGACTTCGGCCCATCTGGCCAAACCGGCGCGGCGCGATTCCCGCCCCCGCCGAATCTCCGGTGCCGGAGAATTCGACAACCGGCGGGGGCGGGATTCACGCCAGCCCCCAGCGATTCTCCGACCCAGTGGGGGGTCGGAGAATCTCGCCCAAGGAGACATTCCTTCACACAAAGAGTGGTGAGCCTGTGGAATTCATTGCCACAGGAAGTAATTGATGCTAACACATTGAATATATTCAAGAGGCGGCTGGATATAGCACTTGGGGAGAATGGGATCAAAGGCTATGGGGGGGGAGCAGGATTAGGCGATTGAGTTGGATGATCAGCCATGATCGTGATGAATGGCAGAGCAGGCTCGAAGGGCCAAAAGGCCTCCTCCTGCTCCTATCTTCTATGTATCTATGTATGTATCTATGTATGTATCCTTCCTGAAGTGTGGCGCTCAGAACAGTACTCTATATTCCAGCTGAGGTCTAACTAGTGTCTTGTATAAGTTCAGCATAACCTCCTCGCTCTGCTATCCTGTGCGACTCTTTGTCAAGCTGTATTCTTTTTTAAATGGTCTCTCCACCTCCACCTTTACTGACATACGTACATATACACACAGGTCCCTTTGCTCCTGCACAATTATTTAATATCGCTTGTCCATGTTCTCCCTACCAAAATGAACCTTTTCAAGTTGGAAGTTCATCAGTCTGTTGGCTTTCGTTTTAAAAAATTAATTCTTTGCTGAGACACGGTTGTCGGCGGGTGTCGTGTCGTTCCCCCATTACATATTTCCCTTGAGCGGTTTGCCAGGCCATTCGAGAGGGCAGTGAAGGGGCGACCACCTTAATGCGGGCAGGTCTGGAGGCGCACCAGGGCGGGTCAGGCCTCCTCCCCTGGAACGGGAACCGAGGCGGCTGGGCAAATCTCAGCAGGTCTGCCAGCATCTATCAGGAGAGAGGGAGCGTCCACGCTTCGAGTCCACCGGCTCTTCATCAGAACTGAAAGGACGGAGAGCTGCAACAGGAAATAGCGCCCCCTGCTCCAGAATCCACAGTACTTCGCCTTCCCTGAAGATTGGTTTTCAGAACATAAGAACGTAAGAACTAGGAGCAGGAGTCGGCCACCTGGCCCCTCGAGCCTGCTCCGCCATTCAATGAGACCATGGCTGATCTTTTGTGGACTCAGCTCCACTTTCCGGCCCGAACACCATAACCCTTAATCCCTTTATTCTTCAAAAAACTATCTTTATCTTAAAAACATTTAACGAAGGAGCCTCTACTGCTTCACTGGGCAGGGAATTCCATAGATTCACAACCCTTTGGGTGAAGAAGTTCCTCCTAAACTCAGTCCTAAATCTACTTCCCCTTATTTTGAGGCTATGCCCCCCGGTTCTGCTTTCACCCGCCAGTGGAAACAACCTGCCCGCATCTATCTTATCTATCCCCTTCATAATTTTATATGTTTCTATAAGGTCCCCCCCGCATCCTTCTAAATTCAAGAATGAATAATAATTCCCATTACTGGGACGAGCTTTACATTCTAGATTTATTCATTGAATTTATTATCCACCAGCTGCTGTGATGGGAGTTCAGTGGAGTACAAGTTGAAGGCATGCCCTCAGAGCTTGTTGCCGCAGGCCTCTGGTTCCATTACCACGACCCTCGCCGGGGTGGGAACACACGCCAACGACGCCGGCGGAACCCGGCGGGCACTCGGCCCGTCGAGCGCGGAGAATCGCCGCGGGGGGGGGGCGCTTTCAACGGCCCCCCGACCCGCGCTGTGGCGACCGTGCCGGCGCGATTGGCGGCGATTCTCCGGTCCGGTGTCGGGGCAGCGTGGTGGGATTCTCCCGGCGCGGGCTCAGAGAATCACGGCCGATATTTCTGCTGTACTTGCAGTGACCTTAACCTACTTTTCAACTCAGTGATGTGTTCTCTTTGGTATATCAGCAGCCAATTTGCACCAACAAATGTCACTCAAATGGTAAAGGGGTTGAATGACCAGGTAATCTGTTTTGATTGAGGGTTGAGAGTTGGACAGGACAACTTTAGATGGGACGATGGGGATCTTTCACTTTCTCCCACTGCAATGGAACCACCTCACTTTCATGTTTCATCTCAAAGACGGCGATTCTGACGGTATAGAACTCTGTCAATACTGCACCTCTCACAGTTTAGGGTTCCTGACAGTGCAGCACTCCCTCAGTACTGACCCTCTGACAGTGCAGCACTCCCTCAGTACTGACCCTCTGACAGTGCAGCACTCCCTCAGTACTGACCCTCTGACAGTGCAGCACTCCCTCAGTACTGACCCTCTGACAGTGTAGGTCTCCCTCAGTACTGACCCTCTGACAGTGCAGCACTCCCTCAGTACTGACTCTCTGACAGTGCAGCACTCCCTCAGTACTGACCCTCTCACAGTGCAGCACTCCCTCAGTACTGACCCTCTGACAGTGCAGCACTCCCTCAGTACTGACCCTCTGACAGTGCAGCACTCCCTCAGTACTGACCCTCTGACAGGGCAGCGCTCCCTCAGTACTGAGCCACTGACAGTGCAGCACTCCCTCAGTACTGACCCTCTGACAGTGCAGCACTCCCTCAGTACTGACCCTCTGACAGGGCAGCGCTCCCTCAGTACTGAGCCACTGACAGCTCAGCACTCCCTCAGTACTGACCCTCTGACAGTGCAGCACTCCCTCAGTACTGACCCTCTGACAGTGCAGCACTCCCTCAGAACTGACCCTCTGACAGTGCAGCACTCCCTCAGTACTGACCCTCTGACAGTGCAGCACTCCCTCAGTACTGACCCTCTGACAGTGCGGCACTCCCTCAGTACTGACCCTCTGACAGTGCAGCACTCCCTCAGTACTGATCCTCTGACAGTGCAGCACTCCCTCAGTACTGATCCTCTGACAGTGCAGCACTCCCTCAGTACTGACCCTCTGACAGTGCGGCACTCCCTCAGTACTGACCCTCTGACAGTGCAGCACTCCCTCAGTACTGATCCTCTGACAGTGCAGCACTCCCTCAGTACTGACCCTCTGACAGTGCAGCACTCCCTCAGTACTGACCCTCTGACAGTGCGGCACTCCCTCAGTACTGACCCTCTGACAGTGCAGCACTCCCTCAGTACTGACCCTCTGACAGTGCAGCACTCCCTCAGTACTGACCCTCTGACAGTGCAGCACTCCCTCAGTACTGACTCTCTGACAGTGCAGCACTCCCTCAGTACTGACCCTCTGACAGTGCAGCACTCCCTCAGTACTGACCCTCTGACAGTGCAGCACTCCCTCAGTACTGACCCTCTGACAGTGCAGCACTCCCTCAGTACTGACCCCCTGACAGTGCAGCACTCCCTCAGTACTGACCCTCTGACAGTGCGGCACTCCCTCAGTACTGACCCTCTGAGAGCACAAAGCTTCCTCGGTACTGGCCCACGAAATTGGTGAAGACAGGGCATGACCTGTAGATTCCTCACAAGTCTAATAAACGCAGAGAAATTAATGCCTTGTTTTCATTCACAGAGTAGAAAGGATCACACAGCCTGTGCAGGATGTCAGAGGAGGAGCAAGTCTTTCAGAAAGCATTGACGTTCACCATATAACTGGTACAGTATATGTCTGTAATCTGTTGTGCAGGATTCACAATGTTAATGCTCTCTCCTTTCATTGTACACACTGATGGTCAGCAGCAATATTCACCGCTTGAACTATATTAGTTCCTTCGACACAAAATCAATCTGGGGTGATCAGAGAGGGCCAGACAAACCAGCAGCGAGTCCTTGAGCCAGTCTTAGGGGACGGACCCAGAAGATTGAGATCCAGCTGGTAGAAATTCAGAGAAATCCTTCACAAATTAAAAAAGATCAGGGGCGGCGGGGCGGCACCGTGGTCAGCACTGCTGCCTCACGGCGCCGAGGTCCCAGGTTCGATCCCGGCCCCGGGTCACTGTCCGTGTGGAGTTTGCACATTCTCCCCGTTGATGTGTTGGGTGCTCTGGATCCGTGGAACACATACAGGCCACCAACACTTAAAATAGTGCACAACTATTTCATTAAGCTAGAAACTATTGAACATTCTTTCACCGTGGGTTAACACGATGTTAGATTAAACTAAAGACCTATGCCTGTCCGAACCAGTCTATGCACTCAGCACATGTTGAAGATCTGTGCTGTAAGCTGTAAGCTCTGTCCTTCTGAGAGGCTGCATCCCGAATGAGCGGGAAAACTGATGCCCTCTGTCTTTATAGTGAGTGTGCTGTAACTGGTGATTGGCTGCGGTGTTGTGTGTGTTGATTGGTCCCGCTGTGTGTCCATCAGCGTGTGTGTCTGCACCATGATATACTGGTGTATATTATGACACCCGTGTCTGCATGGGTCTCACCCCCACAACCCGAAGATGTGCAGAGTAGGTGGATTGGCCACGTCAAATTGCCCCTTAAATGAATAAATAATTTTGGAATAATCTTATCACTTGCCTAAAATAAAACTTTGATTGAAAGTACATCGATCATTCCAAGTTGCGCCACAGGTCATTCAAAAAAGCCACACAAGCATTGGGCTTTATTTCGAGAAGATCAATGTTAAAGGTTTCTCACCCTGCATCAATCTGTGGTTAGACCACATCGAGAGCACTGCGTGCGGTTCTGGTCACCATATTATAGAAAAGATATAGAGGCACTGGAGACGGTGGGGGGGGAGGTTTACAGGGATGATCCCAGCAATGTGTGTGTTTACATGTCAGGGAAGGATTGACAAGCCGGGTCTCTTTTTCTCTTGAAAAAAGGGGGCTGATCAGGTGACCTAATCGAGCACTCTCAAATTCTGAATGGTTTTCTACGGCGCGAATACAGAGAATATTTCCTCTTGTGGGGGAGGAGAACAGCATAACTCAAGACCGTTGATGTAAGATTGTCACCGAGAAATCCAATCGGGAATTCAGAAGAAACTTGTTGCCTCAGCGAGTGGAGAGAATGTGGAACTCGCGACCACAGGGAGTGGTCAGAGTGAATAGTGTGGCTGCATTTAAGGGGAAACAAACAAAGATCTGAGGGAGATGGGGATAGAGGGTTATGGTGGTAGATTTAAATGAATAAAGATGGGAAGGGGGTTTGAGTGGCGCAGAAACCCCAGTATGGGCTGGGTGGGCTGATTGGCCTGTTGCTGTGACGGATATTCCACTTTGAAAGAAATTTTGAAAGGAAACTCTCAGATCTTCCATGGGGGCAGAAGGTTGAGCTCCAGTATAGACACGTGCACAAGGCAAGTTTGTCCACCATGTTACGCATGACCTCTGGCCACTAGGTGGCATTGTAAACCCATCATGCGACCCTGGGAGTTGGGAGTAGGTTGCGCTGGGAGATAGACAATAGTTGTTTAGTCGTTTATTATTTAATTGATCCGAGTTATCGAATTACACAGTTGTTTTACAATAAATTATTTTACACTATATGTTCTGTCGGTCATCATTCATTTCGGCCAGTCTTTTTTAAAATAAATTTAGAGTAGCCAATTATTTTTCTTTTTCAATTAAGGGGCAATTTAGCGTGGCCAATCCACCTATCCGGCACATCTTTGGGTTGTGGGGGTGAGACCCACGCAGACACGGGGAGAATGTGCAAACTCCACACGGACAGAGACCCAGGGCCGGGATTCGAACCCAGGTCCTCAGCGCTGCAATCCCAGTGCTAACCGCTGCGCCACATGTCGCCCTTCCACTTCAGCCAGTCTCCAGAATATGACACTTCAGGTGATCAGAACCGACCCGCAGCATGCAATTAAACACACCTCAAGAAGGAATATTGGCCATGGTAGGGGTAAACAGCACAGATTCACCAGCATGACACCAGGATTTGAATGGGTGAAATTACACGGACAGTTTGCACTGGTTTGATTTGTCTTGACTTAAGAAGGTTGAGATGATTAAAGTACTTTTAAAATATTTGGATGGGGCAGATATAGACAAACTTACTTAGAAAGAGCCTCAGGAAGAAATAACCAATGTTTTCCATCTCATTTTGCATTCTCTACCTAGATTCGTTGGCAGATCACAGAGAGCGGCTGCGATTGTAAACATGCAGAAGGTAGGATTAATATCGGAGATTTTCTACATCGCAATGTGGGCGCCTCAATTCTCGGCTGGTGAAGCCACTTTGGACATGCCAACAACTGCGGTCTTTGACTTAACTCAGTTGCTGTGGGCTGTTCTGAATGGGATGTACACTCCCGGGGATTCCCTGTAAATACTGACACACTCCCAGGGATTCCCTGTAAATACTGACACACTCCCGGGGATTCCCTGTAAATACTGACACACTCCCAGGGACCCCCTGTAAATACTGACACACTCCCGGGGTACCCCCTGTAAATACTGACACACTCCCCGGGGACCCCCTGTGAATACTGACACACTCCCGGGGGACCCACTGTAAATACTGAGACACTCCCCGGGACCCTTTGTAAATACTGACACACTCCCGGGGGACCCCCGTGTAAATACTGACACACTCCCGGGGACCCCCCTGTAAATAGTGACACACTCCCCGGGGACCCCCTGTGAATACTGACACACTCCCGGGGGACCCACTGTAGATACTGACGCACTCCCCGGGACCTTTTATAAATACTGACACACTCCCGGGGGACCCCCGTGTAAATACTGACACACTCCCCGGGGACCCTGTGTAAATACTGACACACTCTCTGGGGACCCTGTGTAAATACTGACACACTCTCCGGGGACCCTATGTAAATACTGACACACTCCACGGGACCCCCTGTGAATACTGACACACTCCCAGGGACCCCCTGTAAATACTGACACACTCCCCCGGATCCCCTGTAAATACTGACACACTCCCGGGGATTCCCTGTAAATACTGACACACTCCCAGGGACCCCCTGTAAATACTGACACACTCCCCCGGATCCCCTGTAAATACTGACACACTCCCAGGGACCCCCTGTAAATACTGACACACTCCCGGGGACCCCCTGTAAATACTGACACACTCCCGGGGACCCGCTGTAAATACTGACACACTCCCCGGGACCCACTGTAAATACTGACACACTCCCGGGGACTCCCTGTAAATACTGACACACTCCTGGGGGACCCCTGTAAATACTGACACACTCCCCGGGAACCCCTGTAAATACTGACACACTCTCCGGGACCCCCTGTAAATACTGACACACTCCCGGGGGACCCCTGTAAATACTGACACATTCCCGGGGGACCCCTGTAAATACTGACACACTCCCGGGGACCCCCTGTAAATACTGACACACTCCCGGGGACCCCCTGTAAATACTGACACACTCCCGGGGGACCCCCTGTAAATACTGACACACTCCCGTGGACCCCCTGTAAATACTGACACACTCTCCGGGACCCCCTGTAAATACTGACACACTCCCCGTGACCCCCTGTAAATACTGACACACTCCCCGGGACCCCCTGTAAATACTGACACACTCCCCGGGACCCCCTGTAAATACTGACACACTCCCGGGGGACCCCCTGTAAACACTGACACACTCTCCGGAACCCCCTGTAAATACTGACACACTCCCCGGGACCCCCTGTAAATACTGACACACTCCCCGGGACCCCCTGTAAATACTGACACACTCCCCGGGACCCCCTGTAAATACTGACACACTCCCGGGGGACCCCCTGTAAACACTGACACACTCTCCGGGACCCCCTGTAAATACTGACACACTCCCCGGGACCCCCTGTAAATACTGACACACTCCCCGGGACCCCCTGTAAATACTGACACACTCCCCGGGACCCCCTGTAAATACTGACACACTCCCCGGGACCCCCTGTAAATACTGACACACTCCCGGGACCCCCTGTAAACACTGACACACTCCCGGGACGCCCTGTAAATACTGACACACTCTCCGGGACCCCCTGTAAATACTGACACACTCCCCGGGACCCCCTGTAAATACTGACACACTCCCCGGGACCCCCTGTAAATACTGACACACTCCCGGGGGACCCCCTGTAAACCCTGACACACTCTCCGGGACCCCCTGTAAATACTGACACACTCCCCGGGACCCCCTGTAAATTCTGACACACTCCCCGGGACCCCCTGTAAACACTGACACACTCCCGGGGACCCCCTGTAAATACTGACACACTCTCCGGGACCCCCTGTAAATACTGACACACTCTCCGGGACCCCCTGTAAACACTGACACACTCCCGGGGACCCCCTGTAAATACTGACACACTCCCGGGGGACCCCTGTAAATACTGACACACTCCCAGGGATCCCCTGTAAATACTGACACACTCCCCGGGGCCCCCTGTAAATACTGACACACTCCCCCGGGGACCCCCTGCAAATACTGACACTCCCCGGGGTCCCCCTGCAAATACTGACACACTCCCCGGGGGACCCCCTGTAAATACTGACACACTCTCGGGGACCCCCTGTAAATACTGACACACTCCCCGGGACCCCCTGTAAATACTAACACACTCCCCGGGGGACCCCCTGTAAATACTGACACACTCCCGGGTACCCCCAGTAAATACTGACACACTCTCCGGGGGACCCCACTGTAAATACTGACACACTCCCGGGGATCCCTCTGCAAATACTGACACACTCCCCGGGACCCCCTGTAAATACTGACACACTCCCCCGGGGACCCCCTGTAAATACTGACACACTCCCGGGGACCCCCTGTAAATACTGACACACTCCCGGGGGACCCCCTGTAAATACTGACACACTCCCGGGGACCCCCTGTAAATACTGACACACTCTCCGGGACCCCCTGTAAATACTGACACACTCCCCGGGACCCCCTGTAAATACTGACACACTCCCCGGGACCCCCTGTAAATACTGACACACTCCCCGGGACCCCCTGTAAATACTGACACACTCCCGGGGGACCCCCTGTAAACACTGACACACTCTCCGGAACCCCCTGTAAATACTGACACACTCCCCGGGACCCCCTGTAAATACTGACACACTCCCCGGGACCCCCTGTAAATACTGACACACTCCCCGGGACCCCCTGTAAATACTGACACACTCCCGGGGGACCCCCTGTAAACACTGACACACTCTCCGGGACCCCCTGTAAATACTGACACACTCCCCGGGACCCCCTGTAAATACTGACACACTCCCCGGGACCCCCTGTAAATACTGACACACTCCCCGGGACCCCCTGTAAATACTGACACACTCCCGGGGGACCCCCTGTAAACCCTGACGCACTCTCCGGGACCCCCTGTAAATACTGACACACTCCCCGGGACCCCCTGTAAATTCTGACACACTCCCCGGGACCCCCTGTAAACACTGACACACTCCCGGGGACCCCCTGTAAATACTGACACACTCTCCGGGACCCCCTGTAAATACTGACACACTCTCCGGGACCCCCTGTAAACACTGACACACTCCCGGGGACCCCCTGTAAATACTGACACACTCCCGGGGGACCCCTGTAAATACTGACACACTCCCAGGGATCCCCTGTGAATACTGACACACTCCCCGGGGCCCCCTGTAAATACTGACACACTCCCCCGGGGACCCCCTGCAAATACTGACACTCCCCGGGGTCCCCCTGCAAATACTGACACACTCCCCGGGGGACCCCCTGTAAATACTGACACACTCTCGGGGACCCCCTGTAAATACTGACACACTCCCCGGGACCCCCTGTAAATACTAACACACTCCCCGGGGGACCCCCTGTAAATACTGACACACTCCCGGGTACCCCCAGTAAATACTGACACACTCTCCGGGGGACCCCACTGTAAATACTGACACACTCCCGGGGATCCCTCTGCAAATACTGACACACTCCCCGGGACCCCCTGTAAATACTGACACACTCCCCCGGGGACCCCCTGTAAATACTGACACACTCCCGGGGATCCCTCTGCAAATACTGACACACTCCCCGGGACCCCCTGTAAATACTGACACACTCCCCCGGGGACCCCCTGTAAATACTGACACACTCTCGGGGGACCCCCTGTAAATACTGACACACTCCCGGGGTCCCCCTGTAAATACTGACACATTCCCCGGGGGCCCCCACTGTAAATACTGACACACTCCCCGGGGGACCCCACTGTAAATACTGACACACTCCCCGGGACCCCCTGTAAATACTGACACACTCACAGGAATCCCCTGTAAATATCTGGCCAATTCAGCAAAGAAAACATCCTTGAAGTGTGGAAGTCTTCGAGTTCGGGTCAGTGGTACTAACCTGATTGACGATTGTCACAATATCTTCAGTTCACTGCTGGTAATTTGCCTCGGCCTGTGGGTCAGTGTCAGTTCAGCAGTCAGTCAGCAGGACGTGTTCCGTTGCTCGGTCAAGCTGTGACTGGGTGGGAGAGAAGCAGATGATCAATGCTTGCAAAGCTGTTCCTTGGCCCCGACTTGACCTCGGAACGCCTGACGCACAGAGCGGGAAGAATTACTCCACTGAAAGTAATATCCTGGAAACATCCACCAGCATTGCAGTAATCTTTGGTCTGCAGGTCCTTTTGTTGCTGATACCCGTTTAGCGTAGATCAAACCATATGAGGAATGCGCAGTTTGCTCAATCAACCATAAATATATATTTCTTTAATTCATTGACAGGATGTGTAGTGTTGCTGGCAAGGCCAAAATTTATTGCCCATCCCTAATATCCCTTGAGATTAGTTCGCGCGCCACGTTGTAGACAATGGAGCGCTCGGCCGTTTCAGAGGTGAATTCAGAGTCACATATCGGGAAAACCAGGAGGTATGAACAGCAGATGTCCTGCCCGAAAGGACATGAATTGAACCCGATGGGTTTTTTCCCACAATTCAGCAGTCCCACAGCCGCCATCATTGATATTAGGGGCTGGTTTAGCACAGTGGGCTAAACAGCTGGCTTCTATTAGAATATAGAACATACAGTGCAGAAGGAGGCCATTCGGCCCATCGAGTCTGCACCGACCCCCTTCAGCCCTCACTTCCACCCTATCCCCGTGGCCCAATAACCCCTCCTCACCCAATTTTGGACACTGAGGGCAATTTAGCGCGGCCAATCCACCTCACCTGCACGTCTTTGGACTGTGGGCGGAAACCGGAGCACCCGGAGGAAACCCACGCCGACGCGGGGAGGACGTGCAGACTCCGCGCAGACAGTGACCCAAGCCGGGAATCGAACCCGGGACCCTGGAGCTGCGAAGCCACAGTGCTAGCCACTTGTGCTACCGTGCTGCTAGGTTGCAGAACAAGGCCAGCAGCGCGGGTTCAATTCCCGTGCCGGCCTCCCCGAACAGGCTCCGGAATGTGGCGACGAGGGGCTTTTCACAGTAACTTCATTTGAAGCCTACTCGTGACAATCAGCGATTGTTATTAACTCTTTACTTTGAACTGAATTTGAATTCCTGTGGTGGGATTCAAACTCAGCGAGTGGTTAGGATCTGGAATGAGAGTGCGGTGGAGGCTGGTTCAATCGAGGCTTTGAAGAAGGAATCAGGTGGTTGTTTGAACAGGAGGAATGTGCAGGGTTACGGGAGAATGGAGCTTTGTGAATTGCTCATTCGGAGGGATCAGGATGGGCTCGACGGCCCCTTCTGCACGGTAACAATTCTGCCGTTATGTTTCCAGGTCATTCGTCCAGGTCTCCCAATCACCAGTTTCGTAAGGTAACCACTACGTGGCCATTCCCGTCAATATTGGTGCTGTAGGTGTCAAATAAAATTCAGACAATGCGCCAAAGTGGAGACTGTTTTCACAGAATCCATCTCAACAGCTGCATTGAACTTACATTCATCCACCTAACACTCTTCCTGTATTTCCTTTAAGTCACAGCAGTCTCACACATCACCAGGAAGTGTCTGCCCCAACCGTCCACTGAGCACCCCTGGATCTCCAGGTTCGACAATATGTGTGAGTACGGTTCACCTGGCAGTGGACATGACTGTGTGTAGCTGTTGGCTTATTACATTGCTGTGCGCATGTGTTGCATCAATGCCTTGCTGTGTACAGACGTTGGTTGGTTACCCTGCTGCTTACAGATGTTGGTTGGCTACTTTGCTGTGTACAGATGTTGGGTAATTGCCCTGCTGTGCACAGTTGTTGGGATCATTGCCTTGCTGTGAGATGTTGGACCATTGCCCTGCTGTGCACAGGTGTTGGGATCATTGCCTTGCCGTGTACAAACGTTGGATCATTGCCTTGCTGTGTACAGATGTTGGATCATTGCCCTGCTGCATACAGATGTTGGTTGGCTACTTTGCTGTGTACAGATGTTGGGTAATTGCCCTGCTGTGCACAGTTGTTGGGATCATTGCCTTGCTGTGAGATGTTGGACCATTGCCCTGCTGTGCACAGATGTTGGGATCATTCCCTTGCTGTGTACAAACGTTGGATCATTGCCTTGCTGTGTACAGATGTTGGATCATTGCCCTGCTGTGCACAGATGTTGGGATCATTGCCTTGCTGTGTACAGATGTTGGATCATTGCCTTGCTGTGTACAAACGTTGGATCATTGCCTTGCTGTGTACAGATGTTGGATCATTGCCTTGCTGTGCCCAGATGTTTTACTTGCTCGGTGCTGTCAGAAGTGGCTGGTGCAGCGCGGGCTGACAAATTATTTCTTTCAACAGGCCGTTTTTTTGTGATCATTTATGGAGAGCGTTGAGGTTTTCCCGTTTTCTGATTAACTGTTTTGGAAACCAGTGTTGTGAGCAGAACAGTTGAACATGGGTTGAGTGGGCTGCACGCGTTTCGAGCCTGGGCAATTTTAACTCCAGCATCCCGTTTATACCATTCAGCTATTCCCCTGTTTAATTCCTGTGGTGAGATCCAAAGTCAGTGTGTGGTTAGGATGTGGAGTCGCAGCCTGAGGGTGTGGTGGAGGCAGTTTCAATCGAGTCTTTCACAAAGGAATTAGAAGAGGGCGCAGTGGTTAGCACTGCGGCCTCACGGCGCCGAGGTCCCGGGTTCGATCCCGGCTCTGGGTCACTGCCCGTGTGGAGTTTGCACATTCTCCCCCGTGTCTGCGTGGGTCTCGCCCCCACAACCCAAAGATGTGCAGGGTAGGTGAATTGGCCACGCTAAATTGCCTCTTAGTTGGAAATAATGAATTGGGTCCTTAAATTTAAAAAAAAGGAATTAGTTAGTTACTTGAAAAGGAAGAATGTACTAGGCTGGGGAATGACACTGAGTGACGCATTAGCAACTGACGCACTGGCGAGGGTGGAGGTTTGGATGACGGGACTGAGGGGAGGTTCTTAGCTTGTCAGGCATGGGTTTGAAGAAAGAGCGAGAGGTGCAGGTGGAGCACAGTCCAGGGCAGGGGTTACCACGCCCTTCCCTCTGACGAACCTGCTACTGCTCGCCTTCTCTCCTCTCCCCTCTCCGTTCCTACGCTCCCCTCCTCTCTTTCCACTCCTTCCTTCCCCTGCTTCCTCTGTCTGTATTAGGGGTCTTGACTCAGGAGATATCCCCGTTGGGAGATATTGGCAGTAAGTCCAAGTTAAATCAGAGAGAAAGGAGAGGGTAATATGGTGACACATGGATGCATTTCGGCTCCTATTAGGAGCTTGACGCCATTTTGAACAATGTACCGGCGCTGAGGACCCGGGTTTGATTCCCAGCCCTGGGTCACAGTCCGTGTGGAGTTTGCACATTCTCCTAGTATCTGCGCGGGTCTCACCCCCACAACCCAAAAGATGTGCAGGTTAGGTGGATTGGCCGCGCTAAATTGCCCCTTAATGGGAAAGAGAAAGATTTTTTAAAAATTAAACAATGTCGACAGGTGGAACGGGCTGCTATAATTCTCTCGTCTGTCCCACAGGCGAAGATGGACAATGAGGTGCTGCCTTACAAGGAGTTGGCTGCAATCCCGAAAGACAAGGCAATATTGGAGATTGAACGGCCAGACCTCATGATCTACGAACCACATTACAGCTACTTCTGCGCCGAGAGGCCGGAGCCACAGGGGTCGGCTGAGGTACATTCATTCGTTTGAAGAAAAAGAGGGCGGGATTCTCCAGTCGGCGACGCCGAAATCGCGTTCGGCGATCGGCCGGAGAATCCCCGATTCCGGCAAAATCGGGAGCGGCGCCGCTTTTGCGATGCTCCTCCCCCTCAGCAACGGCGTACTCTACGCCGCAGGCTGCACGCACAGCCTGGGGATGTCAGCTGAGGCCCTCCCCCAATGGTCCGCTCCCGATGGGCCGAGTTCCCGACGGCGTGGGACCCTTATCCCTTTTTGTTCCCGTGATCCCGGCGTGACGGCTGTCCACTGGGCCCAGCGCCGCCACAGTCGGTGGGGAGGGGGGGGAGCCGTTCCGCGGGCCTTCGTCGGGGGCTGCTGGGGGGGGCGGACTGGTAGGGGGTGGTCCGGGGGTGGCGAGGCTGGTTACAGGGGGGGGGCCGTTGTTGGCAGGCCGTGTCCACGGGCAGCCGGCCCCATGTTGCACGGTGCGGCCACTGAAGGCCGGGGGCTTTACGCTGCTCGGCTGCGAGCCTCCCACCAGATGGAGGATCGGTTAGACCTCAAGAAGGTGGCTCACCACCATTATCTCAAAGGCAACCAGGGATGGACAACAAATACTGGTCCAACCACTGATGCCCACATCCCACAAATGTTTTTTAAATGCCATGTAGAAGGCCATGGAGTCATACAGTCATCATGGCACAGACGGGGAACATTTGGCCCACCAAGTCCATGCCGGCTCCCTCTGAGCAGTCCGGCCAGGTCCCTTTCAGTCACCACAGCACCCAACTGCAACTCGACTGGAATGCCTACCCACCCTAGTATTGTCAAATGCTGCCCTCCAATGGATTGCAGATCCATTTCGCCATTGCCCCCCGGACGAGGGCTGCGGTTTGAACATTCTGCGTTGCTGTCAATGTCTGAGCCAAAAGGGCGTCCCTGTGGAGCGAGGATCAGAGGACAGACCGAGCCCCTCGGACTGCTCCGAGTGTGAGCTCTCGAACAGACAACACAATTGCGGACGAATTTGGAGCGATTTGCACAATGACGGGGGGAACTGAATGGATCGCTGCCCATCCCATTGTTGACAACACCGTAAATCACCAAATTCCTTTTAATTCATTCACGGGATGTAGGTGTCACTGAGGTGGGCCCGGCGTTTAGTGCCCACCCTGAATGACCCTTGAACTGAGTGGTTCTCTCGGCCATTTGAGAGGGCATTTTAAAGTGTTAACTACAATGCTGTGGGTCTAGAGACACATGTAGGCCAGACCGGGTAAGGACGGCAGATTTCCGTCCCGAAAGGACATTAGTGAACCGGATGGGTTTTTACGACAATCGACAACGGTTTCACGGTCATCATTAGACTTTTGATTTCAGGGGCGCGATTCTCCGACCCCCCCACCGGGTCGGAGAATCGCCGGGGGCCGGCGTGAATCCCGCCCCCGCCGTGTCGCGAATTCTCCGCCACCGGAGATTCGGCGGGGGCGGGAAACGTGCCGCGCCGGTCGGCGGGAATCCCCCGGCGATTCTCCGGTCCGCGATGGGCCGAAGCCATCCCACCACTCCAGCCGGCGTGGATTGAACCACCTTTGGGACAGCGGGTCACGGCGGCGCGGGCGGGCTCCGGGGTCCTGGGGGGGCGCGGGGCGATCTGGCCCCGGGGGGTGCCCCCACGGTGGCCTGGCCTGCGATCGGGGCCCACCGATCCGCGGGCGGGCCTGTGCCGTGGGGGCACTCTTTTCCTTCCGTCTTCGCCATGGTCTCCACCATGGCGGAGGCGGAAGAGACCCCCTCCACTGCTCATGCGCGGGGGTGCCGTGAGCGGCCGCTGACGCTCCCGCGCATGCGCCGCCCGGCAAAGTCATTTCCGCGCCAGCTGGCGGGGCACCAAAGGCCTTTCCCGCCAGCTGGCGGGGCGGAAATCAGTCCGGCGCGGGCCTAGCCCCTCAAGGTGAGGGCTCGGCCCCTCAGGATGCGGAGACTTCCGCACCTTTGGGGCGGCGCGATGCCGGACTGATTCGCGCCGTTTTTGGCGCCGGTCGGCGGACATCGCGCCGATATTGGAGAATCCCGCCCCAGGTCTTTTATTGAATTCAAATTCCACCATCTGCCTTGGTGGGAATCGAACCGGGGTCCCCAGAGCTTTACGCTGGGCCTCTGGGTTGCCAGTTCAGTGGCAAAACCACTCCACCACCACCTCCAAAATGTATTTCGCGTGAATTTTCTCCAGTGACTGATTAGTGCAGCCTTTTAATCAATCAGTTAAAATAATGCACGGAACCTTCACACGAACAAGTCGTCCTTTGCACACAGGAATTGTGACGTGGTGAATATATTCAGAAAGAATGTGGAACCCATCATGTACTTACCCCCACGGTAGGATTGTTTGAGACCAGAATTGGACCTTTGGTAAACCGATCTACCTGGGTCTTTTTTTTCCAATGATTGTCCAATGTTGCGTTCGCTCAAATCAGAGCTCAGCAGTGAACTGTAGATTTGGAGTTGAGGTTTTGAGGGAATGGTCTTTAAATGTGTCTCTGATCGCTTCTCGGCCTTTTGGCTAAGATGAGCGTGGGGTGTAATGCCTGGGTCTGGTAAGCATGGATTAGGAGCTGGATTAGGGGTTTGCCCCTGTCCACACTCTGAGCTTTGTAACTCTGATAAAGTAATTTAAAAAATTAAACGTGTCTCTGTTAGTGACACAATATGTCAATCATATGTCCTTTTATTCTACAGCGTTCACAATCGCCGCGGCCCATGTCGCCTCTCACCTATCCTGAGGTAAGGTGGCTCGCAGACAGTGATTGACTCTGATGGAATATTGTAAAAAGCTATTGGCTCATTTCCGGGTAATCCTGGCAGGTGGCTCTCTTTCCTGGAACTCCCTGCTTGGATCCTGCCAATTCCAGCCACGGTGCCAACATGGCGGCTCGCAAGGTGTCAAGGGTCGTCCTTGGAGGCTGTGATGGCGGCGAACTACCTGACCTCAATCCTTCTGAGGCCTGTGAGCCCTCAGCCTCCTCCAACGCCCTCTGTCGTCCCGCTGGGCTGGACACAGTTGGGGGGTGGGGGAGCCGGGCCGCTGGCAGGGGGGGGCTTCGGCGAGGGCCGGGGGGGGGACTGGTGGGGGGGGGGTGATCCGGGGGTGGCGAGGCGGGTTACTGGCCGCCGCCATGTTGCACGCACCGCCGCAGGCCAGCAGCGTGCGCTAGCGCGGCCACGGTCCCGGCAATTCTCCGGCCGTACCCACAAGTAAAGCCAGGGGCTGCTAGCCCCCGACCGGTCGGAGGATCGGTGCAGCTGTGGCGCCGTTTTCCTGGCGTAAAACGCCACTGTTCCCACGCAGGGGTCAGCACTTAGTCTGAAAATCGGGGAATCCAGCCCAGCATCTCCTGGGAGCAGGTCAGACTGCCTCTGGTCAGACTGAGAACAGGCCGGGCTCAAGACTGGCCTCTGCATCCTTGGGCCCTTGTCCGTCGATCGAGACGCGATGACTGAATTCCCAGTTGGAGAACCCTCAGTCCTGCTGTGCCGGACTACTGCAGGGGAATGTTCCTGGAGTGGTGCCGTAAATCCGTGTACCTGGCTTAGGAGAATTCCCAGCTGCTCTTCCGGCTCCTTTTCCATAAACACCCAAAGCGCAGCTGCGCACATGAACTCTGAAACTCGGGGGTGGCGCGGCGGCGCAGGGGATAGCACTGCGGCCTCACGGCGCTGAGGAACCGGGATCAATCCCAACCTTGGGTCACTGTCCGTGTGGAGTTTGCACATTCTCCCCCGTGTCTGCGTGGGTTTCGCCCCCATAACCCAAAGATGTGCAGGGTAGGTGGACTGGCCGCGATAAATTGCCCCTTAATTGGGAAAAGAATTGGGTACTCTAAATTTTTTTAAAAATTAACTCTGAAACTCCTTCTTTCAGTACGTGATATATAAAGAGAGTCGGGAATGGGGTGATGACAAATCTCCAGGATCCTCGATGGGATCAGCGGGAAGTCGCCGCAGCTACCTGTCTACTGGGAGCCTCCCACACCACTTCCACAGGCCAGGTAGGGATGTTGCATTTTCCTGGAATATTCCCTGAATACTCACGCAGGCCACACAGTGTCAGTTTTAGCCCTGCTGGTTTACGTAGTGGATCCTCGGTATTGACGTATCAAAAAGGATTTTCTTCGCAAATACCTCGACTACTATTTTTTTCGTTCACCCATTGGATGTGGGCATTGTTGCCTGAGCTGAGGGACTTTGCTGGACCAACTTTGCTGCGGGTCCAGAATCTGGAGTCACGTGTAGGCCAGACAGCGTAAGGAAGGCAGATTTTCCTCCCGAAAGGACACCCGTGAACCAGATGGGTTTCTGCGACAGTGCATCATTAGACGTTTAAAAAACATTCCGGAGCTGGATTCTCCGATTTCGGGGCTATGTCCGGAGAATGCGCGGCTTTTTACGTGGGAAATATCGGCGAGGCCCCAGCACCCATCCTCCGACCGGTGAGCGGCTACCTGCCACGCCGCGTAAAACGCACAGCCTTCCCGGTATAAACGCCTGGAGAAGTGCCGGGTCCGTGGGTCGCGCGTGCGCTCGGCGAGGACATGCGGCAGTCGTGCCGTACAACATGGCGCCGGCCATGCGCGGACCCGACCTGCCAGACAGTGCCTCCCTAGACACCCCCTCGCCACCCCCCACCAGTCCCCCCCCCCCCCCCCCCCCTGCCAGCCCTCGCCGAAGAACCCCGGGCCAGCAGCACAGCGCCCGCCCCCCCCCGACTGTTGGCGACGCTGGGCACAGTCCGCAGCCGCCAGGCCGGGTTCCCCGCCGCCGAGACCATGTGTCAACCGCGCGGTTGGAACTTGGCCCATCGGAGGCGGAGCATCGGGGGAGGGCCTTCAGGTACCGTCCTGGGGCCCTCCCAACGGCGTGCCGCGCGGTCCTCGATGACGCCGGCTTAGAGGGGGCGGAGCATCTGAAAACAGGCCCCGCCCTCGATTCGGTCGTAAAAAGGGATTCTCTGCCCGATCGCCGATTCTGGAATCGGCGTAGGGGAAGGGAGAATCCCGCCCCAGATTTTGTATCGAATTCAAATTGCACCATCAGCTGTGGTGGGATTTGAACCAGGGTCCCAGAGCATTCCTCTGGGTCTCTGGCTCAGCCACTGCGCCACTTCCTCCACAATGTATTTTGCGCGAATTTTCTCCTGAGACTGATTTATAATTAATCCGCTAAAATAATGCACAGATCTTTCCCACAAACTCTCTGGATGACTAGTCCAGTGACAACACCACTACCCCACCACCTCCCCTCCCAAGTGACTTTGAAGAATATCAAGGGGTGGCACAGTAGCGCAGTGGCTAGCACTGCTGCCTCACGGCGCCGAGGTCCCAGGTTCGATCCCGGCCCCGGGTCACTGTCCCTGTGGAGTTTGCACATTCTCCCCGTGTCTGCATGTGGGTCTCACCCCCACAACCCAAAAGATGTGCGGGCTAGGTGGATTGGCCATGCTAAATTGCCCCTTAATTGGGGAAAAAAAAGAATTGGGCGCTCCAAATTTATAAAATATAAAAAAGAAAGAAAGAAAGCAATTAGTGCGAGAATGCTGAAGTATTTCCAGTGATTTCCCTCATGGACTGGATGTAACCTGGGTAGATAACGACTGATAATAATCATTGATAAAGAATGTGAATGGATACTGTCATGAATTTGATAATTTCAACATTATTATTTCGCTTTATTTCTAGATATCGGCACCAATATGTACATGAAACGTCCCATCTACAAGCAGAATGGTAAAGTATGTTTTGTTTCTTCCTAGCTCAGAGAACTCTCTTCATTATTTGCCCTTTGTGTTATAGTCAGTCCCCCATCCGGGGAGACACTCAATGTCAAGGTGCTGTCCTGCCAATGCAACGTGTGTGCTCCCAGTATCTGTGTTGAGAGCTCCAGTCTTCCTACCTGTCACTTCTTCCTCTTTTAATCAAGTCACTTCTTACTCTTTTAAACTCCAGCGGGCACAAGCCTGGCCTGTCCAACCTCGCCACATAAGACAAGTCGCCACTTCTCGGTATTAGTCAACCTTCTCTGAACTGCTTCCAAAGCATGAACATTCTTCCGTAGGGCAGCACGGTGGCGCAGTGGTTAGCACTGCTGCCTCGCGGCGCTGGGTCACGGTCCGTGTGGAGTTTGCCCATTCTCCCCGTGTTTGCGTGGGTTTCACCCCCACAACCCAAAGATGTGCAGGGTAGGTGAATTGGCCACGCTAAATTACCCCTTAATTGGAAAAAATTAATTGGGTACTCTAAATTTATTTTTTAAAACATTCTTCCGTAAATAGGGTGACCATTACCACACGCAATACTCCAAATATGGTCTCATTTATACTCCGTTCTCCTCACAATAAACAATAACATTATTAACTTTCCTGGTGACTTGTACTTGCATACCAGCCTTGTGCGATTCATGCACTCGGACACCCAGCTTCCTTTCTCTCACCTTCATTCCCATATTTACACTTGTCCCCGCCTCATCCTCCTTCACCCTTCCCTTGAGCTCCTCCGACCTCACTGCACAAAGCTTGTTCTGCCAGCGCCTGAGCTCTCAGTCCATGATCTGCTTTACTTTCTTCTTCCAGAGCCGTCGACTGTGATTCCACAGAGTAAATATATTGAGGATCTCATCATTGAATCGTCGAAGTTCCCAGCCGCTCAGCCTCCGGATCCCAATCTTCCAGCGAAGATCGAGACTGAATATTGGCCTTGTCCCCCCTCACTTGCCGTCGTGGGTAAGGAGGAATCCGTTCGTGTTTTTATTGTTGATATCACTATTGGTGGGAAGAGAGTGAACATCTCACATGTTCCGCCTCCTGATAGGAAGCCCTCTGTGTTTCCTTGGATAATGTCGGGCGCCAGTTTTGATGGGTTGGAGGGCAGCACGGTGGCGCTGTGGTTGGCACTGCTGCCTCACAGCGCCGAGGTCCCAGGTTCAATCCCGGCCCCGGGTCACTGTCCTTGTGGAGTTTACACATTCTCCCCGTGTCTGCGTGGGTTTCGCCCCCACAACCCAAAGATGTGCAGGGTAGGTGGATTGGCCACACTAAATTGCCTCTTAATTGGAAAAAAAAAAAATTGGGTACTCTAAATTTATGATAAAAAACTGTTGATGTGTGGGTCTATGTTGCCTCGTCCCCTCAAGGTTATCGTGCAGGTTCAGTCAACAGTTAGGAAGGCAAATGCAATGTTAGCATTCATGTCGAGAGGGTTAGAATACAGACCAGGGATGTACTTCTGAGGCTCTGGTCAGGCCCCATTTGGAGTATTGTGAGCAGTTTTGGGCCCCGTATCTAAGGAAGGATGTGCTGGCCTTGCAAAGGGTCCAGAGGAGGTTCACAAGAATGATCCCTGGAATGAAGAGCTTATCGTATGAGGAACGGTTGAAGACTCTGGGTCTGTACTCGTTGGAGTTTAGAAGGATGAGGGGGGATCTTATTGAAACTTACAGGATACTGCGAGGCCTGGATAGAGGGGACGTGGAGAGGATGTTCCCACTTGTAGGAAAAACTAGAACCAGAGGACACAATCTCAGACTGAAGGGACGATCCTTTAAAACAGAGCCGAGGAGGAATTTCTTCAGCCAGAGGGTGGTGAATCTGTGGAACTCTTTGCCGCAGAAGGCTGTGGAGGCCAAATCACTGAGTGTGTTTAAGACAGAGATAGATAGGTTCTTGATTAATAAGGGGATCAGGGGTTATGGGGAGAAGGCAGGAGAATGGGGATGATAAAATATCAGCCATGATTGAATGGCGGAGCAGACTCGATGGGCCGAGTGGCTCGGGAACGGGAATCCAGCATGGGATGTCACACCCTATCTGAGCCGGAATTCTGGGGCCCCCTGTGTTTGACGGAACGTGGTCTTAGTACCTTTTCCCATTGCCTTGCTATTGAAGCCACAGGCAGATGAGTGCTGTACCGAAATCTCCTGAGGTTTTGGGTTAATCTGCTGCCTTTCCTGACAGAGAAAGAATGGAGAAGAAGGAACACTTCAAAAGAGGATGATGAGGAGGACGATGACGAGACTGATGAAATGAGACAACTGCGCGAGATTCAGAGAAAGGAGCTGAACAAGGTGGGGGAAATGTCTGGCTTGGTATTGTGTGGCTGGCTTCAGGGGATATGTTATAGGCCATGCCCAGCTTCTTTCCTCTCTTGAATGGGGGGGGGGCCACGGTTTAGCTCAGTTGACTGGACGGCTGGTCCAGGACGCTAGAGGCCAGCAGCGCGGGTTCAATTCCCGTATGGGCTGAGGTTATTCATGAAGGCCCGGCTTTCTCAACCTCGCTCCTCGCCTGAGGTGAGGCGATCCTCAGATTAAATCACCACCAGTCAGCTCTTTCCCCCCCCCCCCCCCCCGCAAAGAGGCAGCCTATGGTCATCTGGTCCTCTCTCAGACACTGTTGTGAAAGGGGCTTCATGTACACACAAATTTGCTTTCAGACGGGTACACACACACTTATTTACCTCCACGTCTTTCTCTTGAAGTTGTTATTTTGTTTCTTGTCCTTCAGATCCAGTCAGGACTGGGCAAGTTAATCTTGAAGGAGGAGTTGGAGAAGTCGAAACCACGAGGGAGGAAATCCCGTTCACTCCCAGACAGGACGGCCAGGAGTTTCTGTAAGAGTCATTAACAGAAAGCTGAGCAGCAATCTCATTTAGCCATATATTAGCCTTTCAGCACTCGGAGACAATAACATATAGAGCTAAGACCCCACTCCCATGCAGCCAGAATGATATCCCTAATTGCCCTCTAGGGGGCAGTTAAGAGTCAACCACATTGCTGGGGGTCTGAAGTCACATGTAGGCCAGACCGGGTAAGGACGGCAGATTTCCTTCGCTGAAGGACATTAGCGAACCAGATGGTTTTTTTCGACAATCAACAATCGCCAATCATTTCATAGTCACCATCAGACTTAATTCCAGATTTTTACTGAATTCAAATTTCACCATCTGCAGGGGCGGGATTTGAAACTGGGTCCCCAGAGCACTACTCTGCATCTCTGGTTACTAGTCCAGTGACAATACGACTATATGCTCCCCATAGTTTTTCTACCGGGTTTTATTTTAAATGTTTCATGTCTTCTAAGATATGGCTTGGAACAAGAAATGAAATGAAAATGAAAATCGCTTATTGTCACAAGTAGGCTTCAAATGAAGTTACTATGAAAAGACCCTAGTCGCCACATTCCGGCGCCTGTTCGGGGAGGCTGTTACGGGAATGCAAGTTGTTTGAAATCATTCAAAGTCTGGACAGGTCAAGGGACATTGCCTTTAAGTGGCACAGTGTTTAGCACTGCTACCTCACAGCACTAGGGACTCGTGTTCGATTCCGGCCTCGGGTGACTGTCTGTGTGCGGAGTCTGCACTTTCTCCCCCCGTGTGTGCGTGGGTTTCCTCCGGGTGCTCCGGTTTCCTCCCACAGTCCAAAGATGTGCGGATTATCATAGAATTTACAGTGCAGAAGGAGGCCATTCGGCCCATCGAGTCTGCACCAGCTCTTGGAAAGAGCACCTTACCCAAGGTCAACACCCTCCACCCTATCCCCATAACCCAGTAACCCCACCCAACACTAAGGGCAACTTTGGACACTAAGGGCAATTTATTATGGCCAATCCACCTAACCTGCACATCTTTGGACTGTGGGAGGAAACCGGAGCACCCGGATGAAACCCACGCAGACACGGGGAGGATGTGCAGACTCCGCACAGACAGTGACCCAAGCCGGAATCGAACCTGGGACCCTGGAGCTGTGAAGCAATTGTGCTATCCACAATGCTACCGTGCTGCCCAGGTGGGTGATCATGCTAAAAATTGCCCCTTCATGTCCAAAGATGTGCAGGTTGGGTGGGGTTATAGGGTTATGGGTTAAGAGCAGGGGAGCAGACCTAGGTAGGGTGCTCTTTTGGAGGACTCGTGCAGACTGGATGGGCTGAATGGCCTCCTATTGAACCTCTCACAGATTAGCCGGTGGGGCGGTCATGTTTGGAATCCCTTTGCATTCTCCCCGGCCATGATATGAATGGACAGCAGTCTTCAATCAGAGAGGGGCATAGACTGGACAACTCCTCCACTCAATGGCCGGTGAAAACCTTCCAGGGAGGGGGTGACTGTCCTCAAATTTCAGATCAATTTACAAGATCGAGGGGGATGATTTGATCAAACATTTTCAGGATATTAAGGTAAAGGGTAAAGGAAGCTACTGACTAGAGATGGACTCTTGAAAACAGGAATTGATGGGAGGTCAATTGTTAATTTTTGAGATTGTTTGATTTTTGTTATTCACGATATTAAGCGGCTGATGGGTGCAATGTTCTCATTTCCCACAGCTCCACAACAGGCAACCTGTAAATCGCCCTCACTCCCCAGCCATGGGAGGAACAGCCTCTACAGAGTAAGCAGAGATTTACTGTCTTGTCACGAATAATGTTTCATTGTGCGCAAACACCAATTTCTAACGCAAACAGGGATTGGCAAATTGGCATCTGCGGTGACTCCAGTTGGCATCTGCTGAAGTTGTGTCCAATAATAATAATGATCATCTTCATTAGCGTCGCAAGTCGGCTTACACTAACACTGCAATGAAGTGACTGTGAAAATCTCCTCGTCGCCACATTCCAGCGCCTGTCCGGGTACACGGAGGGAAGAATGTCCAATTCACCCAACAAGCACGTCTCGCCGTCTTGCCACCCCATTCACTGGCCGGCAAGATTTCATATTTGTTTGAAAGTCAATCAAATATTCGAAACCAGTAAAAGGCTGATCAGTTTATAATTTGACAAATCCATAATTACCCCCTCTGTGTTCACCTTCTGCTCGCATTGTAAAATGTTCCCTTTACCAGCGCACCCTTTCTCTGCAATGGCACGAGCCTCTTTCTGCTGAATCTGGTCCAACACAGGGGAGTGTTTCACTCCTTCCTTGTATATTGATGCATTTCCAGTGTCATCCCATCTCCTTCTTGTGGCACGGTATCACAGTGGTTAGCACTGCTGCTTCACAGCGCCAGGGTCCCGGGTTCGATTCCCGGCTTGGGTCACTGTCTGTGCGGAGTCTGCACGTTCTCCCCCGTGTCTGCGTGGGTTTCCTCCGGGTGCTCCGGTTTCCTCCCACAGTCCAAAGATGTGCAGGTTAGGTGGATTGGCCGTGCTAAATTGCCTCTTGGTGTCCAAAGATGTGCAGGTTAGGTGGGGTTACGGCAAGAGGGCAGAGAAATGGGCCTGGATAGGGTGCTCTTTCAGAGGGTCGGTATAGACTCCATGGGCCTCGAGTGGCCTCCTTTTTGCACTGTATAGAACTCACCGTGCGCATCACACATGCCCAGTGACTCAGACATTACGGGGTGTTGGTTGGAACAGGATAGCTTTAGTGGCAACACGGCAAAGGGTTCAATCCCTGTACCAGCTACAGTGCGCTGGGGACCTGTCTCCTTGCCCTGCCTGTGGTGGAGGTCTTGACACCGTGCGCCAGACCTGCCTTCGGGCAGTGAACCAAAGAAGTAACGCTGAGTTAAGAGACTAAAAGTACAAGCTGACTTGAGTCAAGAGATAGAGAGATGGCAATGCAGGTGGTGTGTTGCAGTTTGTGAGAGTTAAAGGAGAGTCTCACATTCCCAGCAGAGCCCGTGTGCAGTGTCTGCATCGCAAGGAACCTCGTCTTAAAGTTATCAAGCAGGGAAGGACACACAAGGTGCTGTAGTAGAGTGGCCTCGACCTCCGTCTCTCTCTCCAGAAGGAAGAAGGGGTGGCGATTCTCCGAGCCCTGCGGCGGCCCGGAGAATCGCCGCAACCGCGCCACGACGCCCCTGACGCCGGTGCGCCATTCTCCGAGGTGGGCAGCCGCCGATTCTCCGGCCCGGATGGGCCGAGCAGCCGTCTCGATGCGACAGAGTCCCACCGGCGCCGTTCGCCCCTGGACGCTGCCGGTGGGAACTCAGCGGGGATGCTCAGGGGGCGGCCTGTGGGGGCGGGGGGGGGGGGGGGGGGCTCCTTCACCCGGGGGGGGGGGGGGGGGGCTCCTTCACCCCGGGGGGGCTCCGAAGGGGTCTGGCCCGCGATCGGGGCCCACCGATCGGCGGGCCCGGCCTCTCCCACCCCCGGGCCTACTTTCCGCCGCGGACGGCCCCTGAACACCGACCCCATATTGGGTCAGGTCCGGCGTAAGACGTTCCCCGCGCATGCGCAGGATTGAGCTGGTCCAATTGCGCATGCGTGGGTTGGCGGGGCTCCCATTTGGCGCCGCCTAAGGAGGCTGGAGCGGTGTGAACCGCACCAGCGCCATGCTGGCCCCCTGTGGGGGCCAGAATAGGTCGTGCCCGGGCCCTGTTCGCGCCGTCGTGAAACGTGACAGCGTTCACGACGGTGCGAACACTTGGCATCAATATCGGAGAATCTCCCCCAAGGTTCTTGCTGCCTGTGCGGATGAGGGCAATGTCTACAGATGGATGAGCAAATTGACCATGGGGGTAGGCCATTCAAGTGAAAAGGAATGTGACAGGGAACTGCACAAAGCAGCCACATTTCTCAGGCGAAATGAAAATGAAAGCACTGGGAAACTCACTGGGCGAGAGAAAGTCCTGACTTGTTCATCTCCACCGTCAAATGCTGAATAATTCCAGAGCTTTATCACGTTGGAGTGGACAATTTTGGATTACTTTGGACGGGTTTTGAATGCCATAAGACCATAAGACATAGGAGCGGAAGTAAGGCCATTCGGCCCATCAAGTCCACTCCACCATTCAGTCATGGCTGATTTCAACTCCATTTACCCGCTCTCTCTCCATAGCCCTTAATTTCTCGAGAAATCAAGAATTTATCAACTTCTGTCTTAAAGACACTCAACGTCCCGGCCTCCACCGCCCTCTGTGGCAATGAATTCCACAGACCCACCACTCTCTGGCTGAAGAAATTTCTCCTCATCTCTGTTCTAAAGTGACTCCCTTTTATTCTAAGGCTGTGCCCCCGGGTCCTAGTCTCCCCTGCTAATGGAAACAACTTCCCTACATCCACCCTATCTAAGCCATTCATTATCTTGTAAGTTTCTATTAGATCTCCCCTCAACCTCCTAAACTCCAATGAATATAATCCCAGGATCCTCAGACGTTCATCGTACGTTAGGCCTACCGTTCCTGGGATCATCCGTATGAATCTCTGCTGGACCCGCTCCAGTGCCAGTATGTCCTTCCTGAGGTGTGGGGCCCAAAATTGCTCACAGTATTCTAAATGGGGCCTAACTAATGCTTTATAAAGCTTCAGAAGTACATCCCTGCTTTTATATTCCAAGCCTCTTGAGATGAATGACAACATTGCATTTGCTTTCTTAATTACGGACTCAACCTCCAAGTTTACCTTTAGAGAATCCTGGACTAGGACTCCCAAGTCCCTTTGCACTTCAGCATTATGAATTTTGTCACCGTTTAGAAAATAGTCCACGCCTCTATTCTTTTTTCCAAAGTGCAAGACCTCGCACTTGCCCACGTCGAATTTCATCAGCCAGACCATTTGAGTGTCTATTTGCAGAAATTAGAGCGGGTGCGATCTGTTGCCGATGTTTTGAGGTTGGAATGTGCTGATCGAACTGTTTCCTTGCTCCCTAGCTGCAGTCCGCCGACTTCGTCACATCTCACAGGCGGGATAAAAGGTGCAGTTCAGGTGAGGGTGGCTCTCGATAACACGCGCTCGACTCCCGCAGCACGGTGGCATTGTGGATAGCACAATTGCTTCACAGCGCCAGGGTCCCACGTTCGATTGCGGCTTGGGTCACTGTCTGTGCGGAGTCTGCACATCCTCCCCGTGTGTGCGTGGGTTTCCTCCGGGTGCTCCGGTTTCCTCCCACAGTCCAAAGATGTGCAGGTTAGGTGGATTGGCCATGATAAATTGCCCTTGGTGTTCAAAATTGCCCTTAGTGTTGGGTGGGGTTACTGGGTTCTGGGGATAGGGTGTTGGTGTTGACCTTGGGTAGGGTGCTCTTTCCAAGAGCCGGTGCAGACTCGATGGGCCGAATGGCCTCCTTCTGCACTGTAAATTCTATGATAAATTCGAAGATTACACAGAGCTGAGAGGCCAGTCAGCAACTGTCCGACAGAGAGAGGGGCCTACAAGGGAGGCTCCACATCTCTCCCCCTCCATGTTTTCTGGGAAGATGTGTCACAGCCCAGCAAGATTACACAGCTCAGGGGTACATATTGGAACACTGGTTATCCTGGGATCGCAGGGAGAGACGTGGAAACATTAAAAATGCGGGAAAAAAACATAGATTTGCAACCATAGCAATCATGTGGGCAGCACGGTCGCACAGTGGTTAGCACAGTTGCTTCACAGCTCAAGGGTCCCTGGTTCGATTCCCGGCTTGGGTCACTGTCTGTGCGGAGTCTGCACGTTCTTCCCCGCGTGTGCGTGGGTTTCCTCCGGGTGCTCCGGTTTCCTCCCACAGCCCAAAGACGTGCAGGTTAGGTGGATTGGCCGGGCTAAATTGCCCTTAGTGTCCAAAAATGTTAGGTGGGATTGCCGGGTAATGGGGATAGGTTAGAAGCGTGGGCTTATGGGATGCTCTTTCTAAGGGCCGGTGCAGACTCAATGGGCCGAATGCCCTCCTTCTGCACTGTAAATTCTAGGATCTTATTCTATTTTTAAAAAAATACATTTAGAGTACCCAATTCATTTTTTCCAATTAAGGGGCAATTTAGCGCGGCCAATCCACCTACCCTGCACATCTTTGGGTTGTGGGGGTGAGACCCACGCAGACACGGGGAGAATGTGCAAACTCCACACGGACAGTGGCCTGGGGCCGGGATCGAACCTGGGAACGGCACCGTGAGGTAGCAGTGCTAACCACTGCGCCACGTGCTGCCCTATGATCCTATTCTACGATCTCATTGAAGTATTATACAGTAAGGGAGGAGCAAAGAAGTGAGTTATTATTTAAATATTTTCAGCTTGAATCTGGAACGCTCAATTTAACCTTAATTTTGCACTGATCGGAAATGGGTTTGGTACAAAACAATAACCAGTCTCAAACAGGATTTAACAGTAAAGAAGGTATGGTTTGCTAGTTACTGCAGTTAATGCTGTGTAACTACCGTTACTAGGTGCTCAGTGATCTGACCAGGTCCATCGTTGCTCAGTGGAAGCTCTCCCACCTCTTCAGTCCGAAGATTGTGAGTTTGAGGCCCACTCCACAGACCTGAGCACAAATGGGGCCTAACACTCCCGGTGCAGTACTGAGGGAGTGCTGGACTGACTAAGGGACAATACTGAGGGAGCAATGCAATGTTGGACGGGCAGGACTGAGGGAGTGCTGGACTGACTAAGGGACAATACTGAGGGAGCAATGCAATGTTGGACGGGCAGGACTGAGGGAGTGCTGGACTGACTAAGGGACAATACTGAGGGAGCAATGCAATGTTGGAGGGGCAGTACTGAGGGAGTGCTGGACTGACTGAGGGACAATACTGAGGGAGCAATGCAATGTTGGAGGGGCAGTACTGAGGGAGTGCTGGACTGACTGAGGGACAATACTGAGGGAGCAATGCAATGTTGGACGGGCAGTACTGAGGGAGTGCTGGACTGACTAAGGGACAATACCGAGGGAGCAATGCAATGTTGGACGGGCAGGACTGAGGGAGTGCTGGACTGACTAAGGGACAATACTGAGGGAGCAATGCAATGTTGGACGGGCAGTACTGAGGGAGTGCTGGACTGACTAAGGGACAATACCGAGGGAGCAATGCAATGTTGGACGGGCAGGACTGAGGGAGTGCTGGACTGACTAAGGGACAATACTGAGGGAGCAATGCAATGTTGGAGGGGCAGTACTGAGGGAGTGCTGGACTGACTAAGGGACAATACTGAGGGAGCAATGCAATGTTGGACGGGCAGGACTGAGGGAGTGCTGGACTGACTAAGGGACAATACTGAGGGAGCAATGCAATGTTGGACGGGCAGTACTGAGGGAGTGCTGGACTGACTAAGGGACAATACTGAGGGAGCAATGCAATGTTGGACGGGCAGGACTGAGGGAGTGCTGGACTGACTAAGGGACAATACTGAGGGAGCAATGCAATGTTGGACGGGCAGTACTGAGGGAGTGCTGGACTGACTAAGGGACAATACCGAGGGAGCAATGCAATGTTGGACGGGCAGGACTGAGGGAGTGCTGGACTGACTAAGGGACAATACTGAGGGAGCAATGCAATGTTGGAGGGGCAGTACTGAGGGAGTGCTGGACTGACTAAGGGACAATACTGAGGGAGCAATGCAATGTTGGACGGGCAGGACTGAGGGAGTGCTGGACTGACTAAGGGACAATACTGAGGGAGCAATGCAATGTTGGACGGGCAGTACTGAGGGAGTGCTGGACTGACTAAGGGACAATACTGAGGGAGCAATGCAATGTTGGACGGGCAGGACTGAGGGAGTGCTGGACTGACTAAGGGACAATACTGAGGGAGCAATGCAATGTTGGACGGGCAGGACTGAGGGAGTGCTGGACTGACTAAGGGACAATACCGAGGGAGCAATGCAATGTTGGACGGGCAGGACTGAGGGAGTGCTGGACTGACTAAGGGACAATACTGAGGGAGCAATGCAATGTTGGACGGGCAGGACTGAGGGAGTGCTGGACTGACTAAGGGACAATACTGAGGGAGCAATGCAATGTTGGAGGGGCAGTACTGAGGGAGTGCTGGACTGACTAAGGGACAATACTGAGGGAGCAATGCAATGTTGGACGGTCAGGACTGAGGGAGTGCTGCCCTATCTATTGGTTCGGGTTCATACTCAGTATTCCATGGAGCTATCTGAAGGACATCCGGGAGCTATTCCAGGGTCTCGGGCAATATTTCCCCCTCCATCCCCCATGACAGTTTTTGATATCCTGCCTGATTGGATGGCAATAGTACCCATTATGGCGAACGTGCAATCTCATCTGCCAATGAGAGTGACATTCTGACAAAAGAAGAGTTTTTCACTGGTGTTGGGAGCTTGTTTCACTTTGGGGAATGTTGACCCTTATTTAATACCTGCCCCGATTATAAGGCTGGGATTGGCTTGGGAGATCAAGGGACGTCACAGTAGCACAGTGGTCAGCACTGCTGCTTCACAGCTCCAGGGTCCCAGGTTCGATTCCCAGTTTGGGTCACTGTCTGTGCGGAGTCTGCACGTTCTCCCACGCACACACTGGGACGACGTGCAAACTCCGCGCAGACAGTGCCCCAAGCCGGAATCGAACCTGGGACCCTGGAGCTGTGAAGCTACTGTGCTAACCACTGTGCTCCGGTTTCCTCCCACAAGTCCAAAGGTGTGCAAGTTAGGTCGATTGGCCATGCTAAATTGCCCTTGGTGTTCAAAAAAGGTGAGCTTGGGTTACAGAGATAGGGTGGAGGTGTGGGTTGTAGGGTGCTCTTTCCAAGAGCCGGTGCAGACTCAATGGGCCGAATGGCCTCCTTCTAAACTGTAAATTCTATGATTCTGTAAACATTGATTATTTTCCCTTGTCTCTACAGATATCCAGGTAAGTGCTTGCTGTGACTTCGGGAATGTGCCTTTTACACAGGAGGTAAGAAGTTCTATCTGGTGCCTAAATAATGAAAGTTGATGATGTAGTGGGATAGTTTGTGGTGTTGAAATGTTCTGCGTGCTCAGCGTGACACCACAGGTATTGTGTAGTCTGTCAAACAACCTATTTTCCTGTCTTTACTCCTCCGTGACGGGATGGAATAAAGGCTGCACACAGAACTGAATTGAAAGAGGGAAGAACAGCAGGGATTGCCAATTGTAAATGCATTCGGATCTTGGAATTCTTCCAGTGCCGAAAGAAGCCATTTGGCCCAGCAAGGCTGCACTGATCCCCCTCACGGCGCCGAGGTCCCAGGTTCGATCCGGGCTCTGGGTCACAGTCCGTGTGGCGTTTGCACATTCTCCCCGTGTCTGCGTGGGTCTCACCCCCCCCCACACAACCCAAAGATGTACAGGGTAGGTGGATTGGCCACGCTAAATTGCCCCTTCATTGGGAAAAAAAAAGAATTGGGGACTCTAAATTTTAAACAAAAGTCTGCACCGACCCTCTGAAAGAACACCCCACATAGGCCCACTACCCTGCCCTACCCCGGTATCCCAACCTAACCTGCACATCTTTGGACTGTGGGAGGAAACCGGAGCACCCGGAGGAAACCCACGCAGACACGGGGAGAACGTGCAGACTCCGCGCAGTGACCCAAGCCGGGAATCGAACCCGGGTTCCTGACTCTGTGAGGCAGCAGTGCTGACCACCGTGCCTCCCAGAATGTCTTTGAATTGTGTCACACACGCAGAGCAGAGTAATTCTCCCAGAGTTTGGTTTCACGACTGTGGTGATATGCATCACTGTAAATACACAAGGGGAATACACTACGACTAAGTAAACACTAGAGGGAGCACCAGAGTCGTCATGACATGCAGACATACAGATAATGAACACATAGAATAGGACACGACCAATGGGCAGTCAAGACACCCAGAGGTGACACTACCACAAGGGGGCATTACACAACCCATATATAAGGACAGGGCTCACATGCTCTGTCTCTTTCCACAGGCGACACTTAGAGAGTAGGACAGGGGCAGATCCAAAGCATCACACCCATCACGTGGCTTAGGGCAGACTGGTTAGTTAGACTGAGTTACTACAGCAAGATTAGCAGGAGAGTCGAACTCATAGAGAACTGTGCTATTGGTTCAATAAATCAGATTGAACTTACTTCAACGTCTGGAGTATCTTTTGGTCAAAGCTGCATCGGGTTGCAGCCTGTGTTATCCCAGAGTACATAACACAACAATGACATCTCTAATCTCACCACACATCTGTGTTGAGGTGACTATTTACTTTCTGTTACCTGTGAGTGTGCTTGTTTTAAAATCTCTGGTCTAATGAGGACACCCAGTGAGTGTGTGGTACGGTGATGCATTTATCATTAAGACTGTGGCCGACACGCTTAAGACATTCGATCTCCCAGTGCAACACAAACAGAGGTTCATTCCGATGGGCTGTCCTTGTCTGAGACACAGTGATGCACGATTTGGCTGAGGAAAACACCAAGCATTAAAGCTTTAGCCCATCGACGATTCCCACCTCCAACAAACCGCCGAGCAGGAACTGCCATCGGAATTTCTCCAGGTCAGTGACCTGGGAAGGGAAAGCCAGAGAAATGGTCCCCATCAATGGGAGTGGATGGGTGTGTACACCCTCAACTTCAGTTATATTGCTGTCACTCACATCAATCGACTTAATATTTGAAACTAAAAATAAGACCTGAAACGATCACTCCAGTGCTTGCTCACCTTCATTGGCTTCCAGTCGAGCAACATCTTGATTTTAAAGATGTCACCCTTGTTATCGAATCCCTCCACGGTCACTTTAACCCCCACCAACCCGACAACCCTCCGAGACATCTTGGCCGGAATGTTACAGTCGTCTCTTTTCCCGCTGGTCCTTCCTATCCAAAACCTGACATTTTGCGATTGTCATCTCAGCCTGCTCTCTGGGACGGACATTCCCTTTGCCATCCAAGGAATTGGGTGGGGAAAGTTCTCATGCATGCTGGGTACTGAGGGAGGCAGAGGGAACTGCGATCTGATTCAGACGCATCGACATGTCGAAATCCATCCAGACTGCAGGGAGACAGAGAGTCCAGTCCAAGACCTCCTCCATTTGAAGTAAAGTAAAGTCACCTTTATTGTCACAAGTAGGCTCACATTAACGCTGCAATGAAGTTACTGTGAAAAGCCCCCAGTCGCTACACTCCGGCGGCTGTTCGGGTACACAGAGGGAGAATTCAGAATGTCCAATTCACGGGCAACACGGTGGCGCAGTGGTTAGCACTGCTGCCTCACGCCGCCGAGGACCCGGGTTTGATCCCGGCCCCGGGTCACTGTCCGTGTGGAGTTTGCACATTCTCCCCGTGTCTGCATGAGTCTCGCCCCCACAACCCAAAGATGTGCGGGGTAGGTGGATTGAACACGTTAAATTGCCCCCCAATTGGAAAAGATAAATTGGGTACCCGGAGGAAACCCACGCAGACAACGTGCCGACTCCGCACGGAGGCCCAAGCTGGGAATCGAACTTTGGACCCTGGAGCTGTGACGCAACTGTGCTAACCACTGTGCTACCGACATTCCTTTGCCTTCTAAGGAATTGGGAGGGGAAAGTACTCTTGCATGCTGGGTACTGAGGGAGGCAGAGGGGACTGCGATCTGATTCAGACTCATCGACATGTCGAAATCCATCCAGACTGAGTCCAGTCCGAGTCCTCCTCCATTGAAATCGCTGGACGATAGAAAGTCCATCGAGGACACCTTTTACCAGGCCGGTAGTCACATGATACAACAGTATGGGCTAACCTGAGCAACTAATCGCTGTCAGTCAGTCTAGAGCAGACCTCGACATGAGGTGAGGAAAAGCCCAGTGGTGGAAAACTTCCGACCCTCCCACACACCATGTGCCACTCATGTATCGTGCTCCACAACGTCATGTTCGATAGTCCCTTGACCCTCTCCCTCTCCCGCAAGGTCAGTAATGCCCCCTCGTCTCGATGCTCAGATTCTGCTCCTCGTGTTTGTGGCGTTGCAGGGTCGATTCGCGCTCGGTCGCTTTTTTTACTTGCGAGACGGTTGTCGCTCTGCCTCTCGGGTGCAGCATGCACGGCCGGGCGACGAGACGGACCGCAAGTCACAGTGCTGGCTCTCTTTACAGAATGGCGACACACAGACGGGGAGGATGGACAGAGGCACTTCCTTACCCGCCATGTTGGAGCAGAAGGTCAGCATCGTTTCCTTTCCGTCGCTGTTGGTCCTCGGGGATGTCGGCCCACATTAATTCGCCATGACTGGCAGCCTTTAGAAATGGCAGCTTGACACAGCGCGGCCATTTCAGAGGGTGGTCCAGCATGGACCACATTGCTGTGGATCTGGGGCACAAGGCAGATGTGCTTCCCTGAAGGACACTGGCCAACCAGATGTTTGTTTTTTTGGACAATCTGCGATGCTACCCGAGTAAATCAAATTTATTTAATTCATTGAATTTACCTTCCCAGCTGTCACACTGGAATTTGGTGCCTGTATACATATTTTTTTAAAAAACAGTTATTTTAACTCCTCCCTGCTTCTGGATTCAGGGGACCCAGGCTGTGAGCAGCAAGCTTGACCGCTGTCTCTGCCATGTTGTCAGGCAGCCTGGCAGCTTGTTTGGCGGCCGGTCTTGGGCTGGGGGAGGTGAAATCTGGCCACTTCTGGCCACTGCGCAGCAACTCCACGGGAGGGGTGTGTGTGTGTTGTGTGTGTGTGTTGTGTGTGTGTCTGTAGTGTGTGTGTCTGTAGTGTGTGTGTCTGTAGTGTGTGTGTCTGTAGTGTGTGTGTCTGTAGTGTGTGTGTCTGTAGTGTGTGTGTCTGTAGTGTGTGTGTCTGTAGTGTGTGTGTCTGTAGTGTGTGTGTCTGTAGTGTGTGTGACTGTAGTGTGTGTGTGACTGTAGTGTGTGTGTGTCTGTAGTGTGTGTGTGTCTGTTGTGTGTGTCCGTAGTGTGTGTGTGTCCGTAGTGTGTGTGTGTCCGTAGTGTGTGTGTGTCCGTAGTGTGTGTGTGTCCGTAGTGTGTGTGTGTCCGTAGTGTGTGTGTGTCCGTAGTGTGTGTGTGTCCGTAGTGTGTGTGTCCGTAGTGTGTGTGTCCGTAGTGTGTGTGTCTGTAGTGTGTGTGTCTGTAGTGTGTGTGTGACCATAGTGTGTGTGTGTCCGTAGTGTGTGGGTCTCTATAGTGTGTGTGTGACTGTAGTGTGTGTGTGACTGTAGTGTGTGTGTGTCTGGTGTGTGTGTGTGTGTGTCTCTGAAGTGTGTGTGTCTCTGTAGTGTGTGTGTCTCTGTAGTGTGTGTGTCTCTGTAGTGTGTGTGTGTCCGTAGTGTGTGTGTGTCTGTAGTGTGTGTGTCCGTAGTGTGTGTGTGTCCGTAGTGTGTGTGCGTCCGTAGTGTGTGTGCGTCCGTAGTGTGTGTGTGTCCGTAGTGTGTGTGTGTCCGTAGTGTGTGTGTGTCCGTAGTGTGTGTGTGTCCGTAGTGTGTGTGTGTCCGTAGTGTGTGTGTGTCCGTAGTGTGTGTGTGTCTGTAGTGTGTGTGTGTCTGTAGTGTGTGTGTGTCTGTAGTGTGCGTGTGTCTGTAGTGTGTGTGTGTCTGTAGTGTGTGTGTGTCGTGTGTGTGTTTGTGTGTGTCTGTAGTGTGTCGGTTGTGTGTGTAGTGTGTTTGTGTGTGTGTCTGTGTGTCTGTAGTGTGTGAGTGTGTGTCTGTAGTGTGTGTATAGCGTGTGTGTGTAGTGTGTGTGTATAGTGTGTGTAGTGTGTGTAGTGTGTTTGTGTGTGTGTGTAGTGTGTTTGTGTGTGTGTTTGTGTGTGTAGTGTTTGTGTGTGTGTAGTGTGGTTGTGTGTGTGTGTAGTGTGTTTGTGTAGTGTGTTTATGTGTGTGTGTAGTGTGTTTGTGTGTGTGTGTAGTGTGTGTGTGTAGTGTGTTTGTGTGTGTGTAGTGTGTGTGTGTAGTGTGTGTGTAGTGTGTGTGTGTAGTGTGTTTGTGTGTGTGTCTGTAGTGTGTGTGTGTCTGTTGTGTGTGTCGTGTGTGTGTTTGTGTGTGTCTGTAGTGTATCGGTTGTGTGTGTAGTATGTTTGTGTGTGTGTCTATGTGTGTCTGTAGTGTGTGTGTGTCTGTAGTGTGTGTGTGTCCGTAGTGTGTGTGTCTCTGTAGTGTGTGTGTCTCTGTAGTGTGTGTGTCTCTGTAGTGTGTGTGTCTCTGTAGTGTGTGTGTGTCTGTAGTGTGTGTGTGTCTGTAGTGTGTGTGTGTCGTGTGTGTGTTTGTGTGTGTCTGTAGTGTGTCGGTTGTGTGTGTAGTGTGTTTGTGTGTGTGTCTATGTGTGTCTGTAGTGTCTGTAGTGTGTGTATAGCGTGTGTGTGTAGTGTGTGTGTGTAGTGTTTGTGTGTGTATAGTGTGTGTTTGTGTGTGTGTAGTGTGTTTGTGTGTAGTGTGTTTGTGTGTGTGTCTATGTGTGTCTGTAGTGTCTGTAGTGTGTGTATAGCGTGTGTGTGTAGTGTGTGTGTGTAGTGTTTGTGTGTGTATAGTGTGTGTTTGTGTGTGTGTAGTGTGTTTGTGTGTGTGTGTTTGTGTGTGTGTGTTTGTGTGTGTAGTGTGGTTGTGTGTGTGTGTATAGTGTGTTTGCGTGTGTGTGTGTGTAGTGTGTGTGTTTGTGTGTGTGTGTGTTTGTGTGTGTGTGTGTTTGTGTGTAGTGTGTTTGTGTAGTGTGTTTGTGTAGTGTGTTTGTGTAGTGTGTTTGTGTAGTGTGTCTGTGTAGTGTGTTTATGTGTGTGTTTGTGTGTGTAGTGTGTTTGTGTGTAGTGTGTGTGTGTAGTGTGTTTGTTTGTGTGTGTGTGTGTGTAGTGTGTTTGTGTGTGTGTGTCTGTAGTGTGTGTGTCTGTAGTGTGTGTGTGTCTGTTGTGTGTGTCGTGTGTGTGTTTGTGTGTGTCGGTTGTGTGTGTGTAGTATGTTTGTGTGTGTGTCTGTGTGTGTGTCTGTAGTGTGTGTATAGCGTGTGTGTGTAGTGTGTTTGTGTGTGTAGTGTGTTTGTGTGTGTGTGAATAGTGTGTTTGTGTGTGTGTGTGTGTAGTGTGTTTGTGTGTGTGTGTAGTGTGTGTGTGTGTGTAGTGTGTTTGTGTAGAGTGTTTATGTGTGTGTAGTGTGTTTGTGTGTGTGTGTGTAGTGTGTTTGTGTAGTGTGTTTATGTGTGTGTGTAGTGTGTGTAGTGTGTTTGTGTGTGTGTGTGTGTAGTATGTTTGTGTGTGTGTGTGTAGTATGTTTGTGTAGTGTGTTTGTGTGTGTGTGTGGTGTGTTTGTGTAGTGTGTTTATGTGTGTGTTTGTGTGTGTAGTGTGTTTGTGTAGTGCGTTTGTGTATGTGTGTGTCTGTAGTGTGTGTGTGTCTGTAGTGTGTGTGTGTTGGTGTGTGTTTGTGTGTGTCTGTAGTGGGTCATTTGTGTGTGTGTCTATGTGCGTCTGTAGTGTGTGTGTATCTGTAGTGTGTGTGTAGTGTGTGTGTGTGTGAATAGTGTGTTTGTGTGTGTGTGTAGTGTGCGTGTGTAGTGTGTTTGTGTGTGCGTGTGTAGTGTGTTTGTGTGTGTGTAGTGTGTTTGTGTGTGTAGTGTGTTTGTGTGTGTGTGTAGTGTGTTTGTGTGTGTGTGTGTGTGTGTAGTATGTTTGTGTAGTGTGTTTGTGTGTATGTGTGGTGTGTTTGTGTAGTGTGTTTATGTGTGTGTGTGTCTGTAGTGTGTGTATAGTGTGTGTGTGTAGTGTGTGTGTAGTGTGTTTGTGTGTAGTGTGTTTGTGTAGTGTGTTTGTGTGTGTGTAGTGTGTTTGTGTGTGTGTGTAGTGTGTTTGTGTAGTGTGTTTATGTGTGTGTGTAGTGTGTTTGTGTGTGTGTAGTATGTTTGTGTGTGTGTGTAGTGTGTTTATGTGTGTGTAGTGTGTTTGTGTGTGTGTGTAGTGTGTGTGTGTAGTGTGTTTGTGTGTGTGTAGTGTGTTTGTGTGTGTGTAGTGTGTTTGTGTGTGTGGAGTGTGTTTGTGTGTGTGGAGTGTGTTTGTGTGTGTGGAGTGTGTTTGTGTGTGTGTGTAGTGTGTTTGTGTGTGTGTGTGTAGTGTGTTTATGTGTGTGTGTAGTGTGTTTGTGTGTGTGTTTGTGTAGTGTGTTTGTGTGTGTGTGTGTTTGTGTAGTGTGTGTGTGTGTTTGTGTTTGTGTTTGTGTGTGTGTGTAGTGTGTTTATGTGTGTGTTGTGTGTGTGTAGTGTGTTTGTGTAGTGTGTTTGTGTGTGTGTAGTGTGTTTGTGTGTGTGTGTGTGTAGTGTGTTTGTGTAGTGTGTTTATGTGTGTGTGTGTAGTGTGTTTGTGTGTGTGTAGTGTGTTTGTGTGTGTGTGTTTATGCGTGTTTGTGTGTGTAGTGTGTTTGTGTGTGTGTAGTGTGTTTGTGTAGTGTGTTTGTGTAGTGTGTTTGTGTGTGTGTGTGTAGTGTGTTTGTATAGTGTGTTTATGTGTGTGTGTGTAGTGTGTTTGTGTGTGTGTAGTGTGTTTGTCTGTGTGTAGTGTGTTTGTATGTGTGTAGTGTGTTTGTGTGTGTGTGTAGTGTGTTTATGTGTGTTTGTGTGTTTGTGTGTGTGTGTGTAGTGTGTGTGTGTAGTGTGTTTGTGTGTGTGTAGTGTGTTTGTGTGTGTGTGGAGTGTGTTTGTGTGTGTGTGGAGTGTGTTTGTGTGTGTGTGGAGTGTGTTTGTGTGTGTGTGGAGTGTGTTTGTGTGTGTGTGTAGTGTGTTTATGTGTGTGTGTAGTGTGTTTGTGTGTATGTGTGTAGTGTGTTTGTGTGTGTGTTTGTGTAGTGTTTTTGTGTGTGTGTGTTTGTGTAGTGTGTGTGTGTGTGTTTGTGTAGTGTGTTTGTGTGTGTGTAGTGTGTTTGTGTGTGTAGTGTGTTTGTGTGTGTGTGTAGTGTGTTTATGTGTGTGTAGTGTGTTTGTGTGTGTGTAGTGTGTTTGTATGTGTGTAGTGTGTTTGTGTGTGTAGTGTGTTTGTGTGTGTGTGTAGTGTGTTTATGTGTGTGTGTGTAGTGTGTTTGTGTGTGTGTAGTGTGTTTGTGTGTGTGTGTAGTGTGTTTGTGTGTGTGTAGTGTGTTTATGTGTTTATGTGTGTGTGTGTAGTGTGTTTGTGTGTGTGTGTAGTGTGTTTGTGTATGTGGAGTGTGTTTTGTGTGTGTGTGTAGTGTGTTTGTGTAGTGTGTTTGTGTGTGTGGGTGTGTTTGTGTAGTGTGTGTGTTTGTGTAGTGTGTTTGTGTGTGTGTAGTGTGTTTGTGTGTGTGTGTGTAGTGTGTTTATGTGTGTGTAGTGTGTGTGTGTGTGTAGTGTGTGTGTGTAGTGTGTTTGTGTGTGTGTAGTGTGTTTGTGTGTGTGTGTGTAGTGTGTTTGTGTAGTGTGTTTATGTGTGTTTGTGTGTGTGTAGTGTGTTTGTGTGTGTGTGTAGTGTGTTTATGTGTGTGTAGTGTGTTTGTGTGTGTGTGTGTAGTGTGTGTGTGTAGTGTGTTTGTGTGTGTGTAGTGTGTTTGTGTGTGTGTGGAGTGTGGTTGTGTGTGTGTAGTGTGTTTGTGTGTGTGTGTAGTGTGTTTATGTGTGTGTGTAGTGTGTTTGTGTGTATGTGTGTAGTGTGTTTGTGTGTGTGTTTGTGTAGTGTGTTTGTGTGTGTGTGTGTTTGTGTAGTGTGTGTGTGTGTGTTTGTGTAGTGTGTTTGTGTGTGTGTAGTGTGTTTGTGTGTGTGTGTGTAGTGTGTTTATGTGTGTGTAGTGTGTTTGTGTGTGTGTGTGTAGTGTGTTTGTGTGTGTAGTGTGTTTGTGTGTGTGTAGTGTGTGTGTGTGTGTAGTGTGTTTATGTGTGTGTGTGTAGTGTGTGTGTGTAGTGTGTTTGTGTGTGTGTTTGTGTAGTGTGTTTGTGTGTGTGTGTGTGTTTGTGTAGTGTGTTTGTGTGTGTGTGTGTGTTTGTGTAGTGTGTTTATGTGTGTGTGTGTGTAGTGTGTTTGTGTGTGTGTAGTGTGTTTGTGTGTGTGTGTGTAGTGTGTTTATGTGTGTGTAGTGTGTTTGTGTGTGTGTGTAGTGTGTTTGTGTGTGTGTAGTGTGTTTATGTGTGTGTGTGTGTAGTGTGTTTATGTGTGTGTGTGTAGTGTGTTTGTGTGTGTGTAGTGTTTGTGTGTGTGTTTGTGTGTGTGTGTGTGTGTGTGTAGTGTGTGTTTATGTGTTTGTGTTTATGTGTGTTTGTGTAGTGTGTTTGTGTAGTGTGTATAATGTGGCCACTGGGGAAGAGGCCAATCTGCTGGCCATCTATGGTGACTTTGGTCCAATGTGTCTCCCACGCAGACTTACCCGTACGAAATGCTGAAGGGAGCCAACAGCAGGAGCATTCACCTGCCTCAGGGTGTGAACAGACCCCGGCTGGAGGTAAGGGTCCGAATTATATAGAATCTATCCTCATACCAAACATGAGAGGGCAGATGTGTGTGCAGCACGGTGGCGCAGTGGTTAGCACTGCTGCCTCACGGCGCCGAGGTCCCAGGTTCGATCCCGGCTCTGGGTCACTGTCCGTGTGGAGTTTGCACATTCTCCCCGTGTTTGCGTGGGTTTCACCCCCACAACCTAAAGATGTGCAGGGTAGGTGGATTGGCCACGCTAAATTGTCCCTTAATTGGGAAAAATGAATTGGACACTCTAAATTTTTATTAAAAAATGAGAGGACAGATGGAGTGCAAGTCACTGAGTTGAAAGGGACAGTGACAAACTGACTTGGACAGAGCTTGATGGTGGATAGATCTTTCAAACTCGAGGCAAATATTGGTTCTGAGGGGTAGGGGCATTGACCACTGCTCTTTCTATCTAAATTATTGAGATGGAATTGGGCAGACAGGGCAAACTTTCAAATTTGCAGTATTGGAAAAGCAATGGGTGATAAGGAGGATTTCGACTGGTGAAATGGTCAGGTACACGGTAACTGGGTGAGAATGAAGAGAAGGCTGATCAAGTGAGAGATTCAGGGAGGGGGAGATTCTGGGAGGGGCGAATCAGTGAGGGGTGATTCAGGGACGGGGTGATCAGGGAGGGGGTGATTGGTTCAGGGAGGGGGTGGTTCAGGGAGGGGGTGATTGATTCATCGAGGGGGTGATTCAGGGAAAGGTGATTCAGGGAGGTGGTGATTCAGGGAAAGGTGATTCAGTGAGGGGATGATTCAGGAAGGGGGTGATTCAGTGAGGGGATGATTCAGGGAAAGGTGATTCAGGGAGGGGGGTGATTCAGGGAGGGGGGTGATTCAGGGAAAGGTGATTCAGTGAGGGGATGATTCAGGGAGGGAGGTGATTCAGGAAGGGGGTGATTCAGGGAGGAGGGTGATTCAGGAAGGGGGTGATTCAGTGAGGGGATGATTCAGGGAGGGAGGTGATTCAGGGAGGGAGGTGATTCAGGGAGGGGGTGATTCAGGGAGGGAGGTGATTCAGGGAGGGGGTGATTCAGGGAGGAGGGTGATTCAGGGAGGGGGTGATTCAGGGAGGGGGGTGATTCAGGGAGGGGGGTGATTCAGGGAGGGGGGTGATTCAGGGAGGGGGGTGATTCAGGGAGGGGGGTGATTCAGGGAGGGGGTGATTCAGGGAGGGGGCGATTCAGTGAGGGGGTGATTCAGGGAAAGGTGATTCAGTGAGGGGGTGATTCAGGGAAAGGTGATTCAGTGAGGGGTGATTCAGGGAGGGGGTGATTCAGGGAGGGGGTGATTGATTCATCGAGGGGGTGATTCTGGGAAAGGTGATTCAGGGAGGGGGTGATTCAGGGAAATGTGATTCAGTGAGGGGATGAATCAGGGAGGGAGGTGATTCAGGGAGGGGGGTGATTCAGGGAGGGGGGTGATTCAGGGAGGGGGGTGATTCAGGGAGGGGGTGATTCAGGGAAAGGGGTGATTCAGGGAGGGCGAATCCGGAAGGGAGGTGATTCAGGAAGGGAGGTGATTCAGGAAGGGAAGTGATTCAGGGAGGGGGGGATTCAGGGAGGGGGGGATTCAGGGAGGGGGTGATTCACGGAGGGGGTGATTCTGGGAGGGGTGATTCATTGAGGGGGTGATTCAGGGAGGGGGGTGATTCAGGGAGGGAGGTGATTCAGTGAGGGGTGATTCAGGGAGGGGGTGATTCAGGGAGGGGGTGATTGATTCAGGGAGGGGGTGATTCAGGGAGGGGGTGATTGATTCAGGGAGGGGGTGATTCAGGGAGGGGGTGATTGATTCATCGAGGGGGTGATTCAGGGAGGGGGTGATTCAGGGAAATGTGATTCAGTGAGGGGATGAATCAGGGAGGGAGGTGATTCAGGGAGGGGGTGATTCAGGGAGGGGGTGATTCAGGGAGGGGGTTGATTCAGGGAGGGGGTGATTCAGGGAGGGGGGTGATTCAGGAAGGGAGGTGATTCAGGAAGGGAGGTGATTCAGGAAGGGAGGTGATTCAGGAAGGGAGGTGATTCAGGGAGGGGGGATTCAGGGAGGGAGGTGATTCAGGGAGGGGGGGATTCAGGGAGGGGGTGATTCACGGAGGGGGTTATTCTGGGGGGGGGTGATTCAGGGAGGGAGGTGATTCAGTGAGGGGTGATTCAGGGAGGGGGTGATTCAGGGAGGGGGTGATTGATTCAGGAAGGGGGTGATTGATTCAGGGAGGGGGTGATTGATTCAGGGAGTGGGTGATTCAGGGAGGGGGTGATTGATTCAGGGAGGGGGTGATTGATTCATCGAGGGGGTGATTCAGGGAAAGGTGATTCAGGGAGGGGGTGATTCAGGGAAATGTGATTCAGTGAGGGGATGAATCAGGGAGGGGGGTGATTCAGGGAGGGGGGTGATTCAGGGAGGGGGGTGATTCAGGGAGGGGGGTGATTCAGGGAGGGGGGTGATTCAGGGAGGGGGTGATTCAGGGAAAGGGGTGATTCAGGGAGGGCGGATTCAGGAAGGGAGGTGATTCAGGAAGGGAGGTGATTCAGGAAGGGAAGTGATTCAGGGAGGTGGGGATTCAGGGAGCGAGGTGATTCAGGGAGCGAGGTGATTCAGGGAGGGGGGGGATTCAGGGAGGGGGTGATTCAGGGAGGGAGGTGATTCAGTGAGGGGTGATTCAGGGAGGGGGTGATTCAGGGAGGGGGTGATTGATTCAGGGAGGGGGTGATTGATTCAGGGAGGGGGTGATTGATTCAGGGAGGGGGTGATTCAGGGAGGGGGTGATTGATTCATCGAGGGGGTGATTCA
Source organism: Scyliorhinus torazame (assembly GCF_047496885.1). Lineage (NCBI taxonomy): Eukaryota > Metazoa > Chordata > Chondrichthyes > Carcharhiniformes > Scyliorhinidae > Scyliorhinus > Scyliorhinus torazame. The sequence goes on from NC_092726.1 coordinate 22,722,678, forward strand.
GGGAAAGGTGATTCAGGGAGGGGGTGATTCAGGGAAATGTGATTCAGTGAGGGGATGAATCAGGGAGGGAGGTGATTCAGGGAGGGGGTGATTCAGGGAGGGGGTTGATTCAGGGAGGGGGTTGATTCAGGGAGGGGGTGATTCAGGGAGGGGGTGATTGATTCAGGGAGGGGGTGATTGATTCAGGGAGGGGGTGATTCAGGGAGGGGGGTGATTCAGGGAGGGGGGTGATTCAGGGAGGGGGTGATTCAGGGAAAGGGGATTCAGTGAGGGGGTGATTCAAGGAGGGGGTGATTCAGGGAGGGGGGTGATTCAGGGAGGGGGTGATTCAGTGAGGGGTGATTCAGTGAGGGGGTGATTCAGGGAAAGGTGATTCAGGGAGGGGGTGATTCAGGAAGGGGGTGATTCAGGAAGGGGGTGATTCAGGAAGGGGGTGATTCAGGAAGGGGGTGGTTCAGGAAGGGGGTGATTCAGGGAGGGGGTGATTCAGGGAGGGAGGTGATTCAGGGAGGGGGGATTCAGGGAGGGGGGATTCAGGGAGGGGGTGATTCAGGGAGGGGGGATTCAGGGAGGGGGTGATTCAGGGAGGGAGGTGATTCAGGGAGGGAGGTGATTCAGGAAGGGAGGTGATTCAGGAAGGGAGGTGATTCAGGAAGGGAGGTGATTCAGGAAGGGAGGTGATTCAGGAAGGGAGGTGATTCAGGAAGGGAGGTGATTCAGGAAGGGAGGTGATTCAGGAAGGGAGGTGATTCAGGAAGGGAGGGGATTCAGTGAGGGAAGTGATTCAAGGAGGAGGGGGGATTTAGGGTGGGGGCGATTCACGGAGGGGGAGATTCTGGGAGGGGGTGATTCAGGGAGGGAGGTGATTCAGGGAGGGGGGATTCAGGGAGGGGGTGATTCAGGGAGGGGGTGATTGATTCAGGGAGGGGGTGATTCAGGGATAGGGTGATTGATTCATCGAGGGGGTGATTCAGGGAAAGGTGATTCAGGGAGGGGGTGATTCAGGGAAAGGTGATTCGGGGAGGGGGTGATTCAGGGAGGGGGTGATTCAGGGAGGGGGTGATTCAGGGAAAGGTGATTCAGGGAAGGGGTGATTCAGGGAGGGGGTGATTCAGGGAGAGGGTGATTCAGGGAGAGGGTGATTCAGGGAGGGGGTGATTCAGGGAGGGGGTGATTCAGGGAGGGGGTGATTCAGGGAGGGGGTGATTCAGGGAGGGGGTGATTCAGGGAGGGGGTGATTCAGGGAGGGGGTGATTCAGGGAGGGGGTTATTCAGGGAGGGGGTGATTCAGAGAGGGGGTGATTCAGGGAAAGGTGATTCAGGGAGGGGGTGATTCAGTGAGGGGGAGATTCAGGCAAAGGTGATTCAGTGAGGGAGTGATCCAGGGAGGGGGCGATTCAGGGAAAGGTGATTCAGTGAGGGGGTGATTCAGGGAGGGGGCGATTCAGGGAGGGGGGCGATTCAGGGAGGGGGGTGATTCAGGGAGGGAGTGATTCAGGGAAAGGTGATTCAGTGAGGGGCTGATTCAGGGAGGGGGTGATTCAGGGAGGGGGTGATTCAGGGAAAGGTGATTCAGTGAGGGGCTGATTCAGGGAGGGGGGGATTCAGGGAGGGGGGGATTCAGGGAGGGGGGGATTCAGGGAGGGGTTGATTCAGGGAGGGATGTGATTCAGGGAGGGGGTGATTCAGGGAGGGGGTGATTCAGGGAGGGGGGTGATTCAGTGAGGAAGTGATTCAGGCAGGGGGGTGATTCAGGCAGGGGGGTGATTCAGGGAGGGGGTGATTCGGGGAAAGGTGATTCAGTGAGGGGGTGATTCAGGGAAGGGGTGATTCAGGAGGGGGGATTCAGTGAGGGGGTGATTCAGTGAGGGGGTGATTCAGGGAGGGGGGGATTCAGTGACGGGGGATTCAGGGAGGGGGTGATTCAGGGAGGGGGTGATTCAGGGAGGGGGTGATTCAGGGAGGGAGTGATTCAGGAAGGGGGTGATTCAGGGAGGGGGAGATTCAGGGAGGGGGTGATTCAGGGAGGGGGTGATTCAGGGAGGGGGTGATTCAGGGAGGGGGAGATTCAGGGAGGGGGAGATTCAGGGAGGGGGAGATTCAGGGAGGGGGAGATTCAGGGAGGGGGAGATTCAGGGAGGGGGAGATTCAGGGAGGGGGAGATTCAGGGAGGGGGAGATTCAGGGAGGGGGAGATTCAGGGAGGGGGAGATTCAGGGAGGGGGAGATTCAGGGAGGGGGAGATTCAGGGAGGGGGAGATTCAGGGAGGGGGAGATTCAGGGAGGGGGAGATTCAGGGAGGGGGAGATTCAGGGAGGGGGAGATTCAGGGAGGGGGAGATTCAGGGAGGGGGAGATTCAGGGAGGGGGAGATTCAGGGAGGGGGAGATTCAGGGAGGGGGAGATTCAGGGAGGGGGAGATTCAGGGAGGGGGAGATTCAGGGAGGGGGAGATTCAGGGAGGGGGAGATTCAGGGAGGGGGAGATTCAGGGAGGGGGAGATTCAGGGAGGGGGAGATTCAGGGAGGGGGAGATTCAGGGAGGGGGAGATTCAGGGAGGGGGAGATTCAGGGAGGGGGGTGATTCAGTGACAGGGGGATTCAGTGACAGGGGGATTCAGGGAGGGAGGTGATTCAGTGAGGGGGTGATTCAGTAAGGGGGTGATTCAGTGACGGGGCGATTCAGGGAGGGGGTGATTCAGGGAGAGGGGCAATTCACGACAGGGGTGATTCAGTGACGGGGGGATTCAGGGAGTGGATGATTCAGGGAGGAGGTGATTCAGGGAGGGGGCGATTCAGCGACAGGGGATTCAGGGAGGGGGGATTCAGGGAAGGGGGATTCAGGGAGGGGCTGATTCAGGGAGGGGCTGAGTCAGGGAGGGGGTGAGTCAGGGAGGTGGTGAGTCAGGGAGGTGGTGAGTCAGGGAGGTGGTGAGTCAGGGAGGTGGTGAATCAGGGAGGGGGTGATTCAGGGAGGGGGTGATTCAGGGAAAGGGGATTCAGTGAGGGGGTGATTCAAGGAGGGGGTGATTCAAGGAGGGGGTGATTCAGGGAGGGGGGTGATTCAGGGAGGGGGTGATTCAGTGAGGGGTGATTCAGTGAGGGGGTGATTCAGGGAAAGGTGATTCAGTGAGGGGGTGATTCAGGGAGGGCGGATTCAGGGAGGGGGTGATTCAGGGAGGGGGTGATTCAGGGAGGGGGGATTCTGGGAGGGAGGTGATTCAGGAAGGGAGGTGATTCAGGAAGGGAGGTGATTCAGGAAGGGAGGTGATTCAGGAAGGGAGGTGATTCAGGAAGGGAGGTGATTCAGGAAGGGAGGTGATTCAGGAAGGGAGGTGATTCAGGAAGGGAGGTGATTCAGGAAGGGAGGTGATTCAGGAAGGGAGGTGATTCAGGAAGGGAGGTGATTCAGGAAGGGAGGTGATTCAGGAAGGGAGGTGATTCAGGAAGGGAGGTGATTCAGGAAGGGAGGTGATTCAGGAAGGGAGGTGATTCAGGAAGGGAGGTGATTCAGGGAGGGAAGTGATTCAAGGAGGAGGGGGGATTTAGGGTGGGGGTGATTCACGGAGGGGGAGATTCTGGGAGGGGGTGATTCAGGGAGGGAGGTGATTCAGGGAGGGGGGATTCAGGGAGGGGGTGATTCAGGGAGGGGGTGATTGATTCAGGGAGGGGGTGATTCAGGGATAGGGTGATTGATTCATCGAGGGGGTGATTCAGGGAAAGGTGATTCAGGAAGGGAGGTGATTCAGGGAGGGAGTGATTCAGCGAAAGGTGAGTCAGTGAGGGGCTGATTCAGGGAGGGGGTGATTCAGGGAGGGGGTGATTCAGGGAAAGGTGATTCAGGGAGGGGCTGATTCAGGGAGGGGGTGATTCAGGGAGGGGGTGATTCAGGGAGGGGGTGATTCAGGGAGGGGATGATTCAGGGAGGGATGTGATTCAGGGAGGGGGTGATTCAGGGAGGGGGGTGATTCAGGGAGGGGGGGTGATTCAGTGAGGAGGTGATTCAGGCAGGGGGGTGATTCAGGCAGGGGGGTGATTCAGGGAGGGGGTGATTCAGGGAAAGGTGATTCAGTGAGGGGGTGATTCAGGGAAGGGGTGATTCAGGAGGGGGGATTCAGTGAGGGGGGGATTCAGTGAGGGGGGGATTCAGTGAGGGGGTGATTCAGGGAGGGGGGGATTCAGGGAGGGGGTGATTCAGGGAGGGAGTGATTCAGGGAGGGAGTGATTCAGGAAGGGGCTGAGTCAGGGAGGTGGTGAGTCAGGGAGGTGGTGAGTCAGGGAGGTGGTGAGTCAGGGAGGTGGTGAGTCAGGGAGGTGGTGAGTCAGGGAGGTGGTGAGTCAGGGAGGTGGTGAGTCAGGGAGGGGGTGATTCAGGGAGGGGGTGATTCAGGGAGGGGGTGATTCAGGGAGGCGGTGATTCAGGGAGGGGGAGATTCAGGGAGGGGGAGATTCAGGGAGGGGGGTGATTCAGTGAGGGGTGATTCAGTGACAGGGGGATTCAGGGAGGGAGGTGATTCAGTGAGGGGTGATTCAGGGAGGGGGTGATTCAGTAAGGGGGTGATTTAGTGACGGGGGGATTCAGGGAGGGGGTGATTCAGGGAGAGGGGCAATTCACGACAGGGGGGATTCAGGGAGGGGTTGATTCAGGGAGGGGTTGATTCAGGGAGGGGGTGATTCAGTGAAGGGTGATTCAGTGACAGGGGGATTCAGGGAGGGAGGTGATTCAGTGAGGCGGGATTCAGTGAGGGGGCGATTCAGGGAGGGAGTGATTCAGGGAGGGAGTGATTCAGGGAGGGAGTGATTCAGGGAGGGAGTGATTCAGGGAGGGAGTGATTCAGGGAGGGAGTGATTCAGGGAGGGAGTGATTCAGGGAGGGAGTGATTCAGGGAGGGAGTGATTCAGGGAGGGAGTGATTCAGGGAGGGAGTGATTCAGGGAGGGAGTGATTCAGGGAGGGAGTGATTCAGGGAGGGAGTGATTCAGGGAGGGAGTGATTCAGGGAGGGAGTGATTCAGGGAGGGAGTGATTCAGGGAGGGAGTGATTCAGGGAGGGGGCGATTCAGGGAGGGGGGTGATTCAGGGAGGGAGTGATTCAGCGAAAGGTGAGTCAGTGAGGGGCTGATTCAGGGAGGGGGTGATTCAGGGAGGGGGTGACTCAGGGAAAGGTGATTCAGGGAGGGGCTGATTCAGGGAGGGGGTGATTCAGGGAGGGGGTGATTCAGGGAGGGGATGATTCAGGGAGGGATGTGATTCAGGGAGGGGGTGATTCAGGGAGGGGGGTGATTCAGGGAGGGGGGGTGATTCAGTGAGGAGGTGATTCAGGCAGGGGGGTGATTCAGGCAGGGGGGTGATTCAGGGAGGGGGTGATTCAGGGAAAGGTGATTCAGTGAGGGGGTGATTCAGGGAAGGGGTGATTCAGGAGGGGGGATTCAGTGAGGGGGGATTCAGTGAGGGGGTGATTCAGGGAGGGGGGGATTCAGGGAGGGGGTGATTCAGGGAGGGAGTGATTCAGGGAGGGAGTGATTCAGGAAGGGGGTGATTCAGGGAGGGGGTGATTCAGGGAGGGGGAGATTCAGGGAGGGGGAGATTCAGGGAGGGGGAGATTCAGGGAGGGGGAGATTCAGGGAGGGGGAGATTCAGGGAGGGGGAGATTCAGGGAGGGGGTGATTCAGGGAGGGGGTGATTCAGGGAGGGGGTGATTCAGGGAGGGGGTGATTCAGGGAGGGGGTGATTCAGGGAGGGGGAGATTCAGGGAGGGGGAGATTCAGGGAGGGGGAGATTCAGGGAGGGGGAGATTCAGGAAGGGGGTGATTCAGGGAGGGGGAGATTCAGGGAGGGGGAGATTCAGGGAGGGGGAGATTCAGGGAGGGGGTGATTCAGGGAGGGGGTGATTCAGGGAGGGGGTGATTCAGGGAGGGGGTGATTCAGGGAGGGGGTGATTCAGGGAGGGGGTGATTCAGGGAGGGGGAGATTCAGGGAGGGGGAGATTCAGGGAGGGGGAGATTCAGGGAGGGGGGTGATTCAGGGAGGGGGGTGATTCAGTGACAGGGGGATTCAGGGAGGGAGGTGATTCAGTGAGGGGTGATTCAGGGAGGGGGTGATTCAGTAAGGGGGTGATTTAGTGACGGGGGGATTCAGGGAGGGGGTGATTCAGGGAGAGGGGCAATTCACGACAGGGGGGATTCAGGGAGGGGTTGATTCAGGGAGGGGTTGATTCAGGGAGGGGGTGATTCAGTGAAGGGTGATTCAGTGACAGGGGGATTCAGGGAGGGAGGTGATTCAGTGAGGCGGGATTCAGTGAGGGGGCGTTTCAGGGAGGGAGTGATTCAGGGAGGGAGTGATTCAGGGAGGGAGTGATTCAGGGAGGGAGTGATTCAGGGAGGGAGTGATTCAGGGAGGGAGTGATTCAGGGAGGGAGTGATTCAGGGAGGGAGTGATTCAGGGAGGGAGTGATTCAGGGAGGGAGTGATTCAGGGAGGGAGTGATTCAGGGAGGGAGTGATTCAGGGAGGGAGTGATTCAGGGAGGGAGTGATTCAGGGAGGGAGTGATTCAGGGAGGGGGTGATTCAGGGAGGGGGTGATTCAGGGAGGGGGTGATTCAGGGAGGGGGTGATTCAGGGAGGGGGTGATTCAGGGAGGGGGTGATTCAGGGAGGGGGTGATTCAGGGAGGGGGTGATTCAGGGAGGGGGTGATTCAGGGAGGGGGTGATTCAGGGAGGGGGTGATTCAGGGAGGGGGTGATTCAGGGAGGGGGTGATTCAGGGAGGGGGAGATTCAGGGAGGGGGAGATTCAGGGAGGGGGAGATTCAGGGAGGGGGAGATTCAGGGAGGGGGAGATTCAGGGAGGGGGAGATTCAGGGAGGGGGAGATTCAGGGAGGGGGAGATTCAGGGAGGGGGAGATTCAGGGAGGGGGAGATTCAGGGAGGGGGAGATTCAGGGAGGGGGAGATTCAGGGAGGGGGAGATTCAGGGAGGGGGAGATTCAGGGAGGGGGAGATTCAGGGAGGGGGAGATTCAGGGAGGGGGAGATTCAGGGAGGGGGAGATTCAGGGAGGGGGAGATTCAGGGAGGGGGAGATTCAGGGAGGGGGAGATTCAGGGAGGGGGAGATTCAGGGAGGGGGAGATTCAGGGAGGGGGAGATTCAGGGAGGGGGAGATTCAGGGAGGGAGTGATTCAGGGAGAGGGGCAATTCACGACAGGGGTGATTCAGTGACGGGGGGATTCAGGGAGTGGGTGATTCAGTGACGGGGGATTCAGGGAGGGGATGATTCAGGGAGGAGGTGATTCAGGGAGGGGGCGATTCAGCGACGGGGGATTCAGGGAGGGGGGATTCAGGGAAGGGGGATTCAGGGAGGGGCTGATTCAGGGAGGGGCTGAGTCAGGGAGGTGGTGAGTCAGGGAGGTGGTGAGTCAGGGAGGTGGTGAGTCAGGGAGGTGGTGAGTCAGGGAGGTGGTGAGTCAGGGAGGTGGTGAGTCAGGGAGGTGGTGAGTCAGGGAGGTGGTGAGTCAGGGAGGGGGTGAGTCAGGGAGGGGGTGATTCAGGGAGGGGGTGATTCAGGGAGGGGGTGATTCAGGGAGGGGGAGATTCAGGGAGGGGGAGATTCAGGGAGGGGGGTGATTCAGTGAGGGGTGATTCAGTGACAGGGGGATTCAGGGAGGGAGGTGATTCAGTGAGGGGTGATTCAGGGAGGGGGTGATTCAGTAAGGGGGTGATTTAGTGACGGGGGGATTCAGGGAGGGGGTGATTCAGGGAGAGGGGCAATTCACGACAGGGGGGATTCAGGGAGGGGTTGATTCAGGGAGGGGTTGATTCAGGGAGGGGGTGATTCAGTGAAGGGTGATTCAGTGACAGGGGGATTCAGGGAGGGAGGTGATTCAGTGAGGCGGGATTCAGTGAGGGGGCGATTCAGGGAGGGAGCGATTCAGGGAGGGAGCGATTCAGGGAGGGAGTGATTCAGGGAGGGAGTGATTCAGGGAGGGAGTGATTCAGGGAGGGAGTGATTCAGGGAGGGAGTGATTCAGGGAGGGAGTGATTCAGGGAGGGAGTGATTCAGGGAGGGAGTGATTCAGGGAGGGAGTGATTCAGGGAGGGAGTGATTCAGGGAGGGAGTGATTCAGGGAGGGAGTGATTCAGGGAGGGGGTGATTCAGGGAGGGGGTGATTCAGGGAGGGGGTGATTCAGGGAAGGGGGATTCAGGGAGGGGCTGATTCAGGGAGGGGCTGATTCAGGGAGGGGCTGAGTCAGGGAGGTGGTGAGTCAGGGAGGTGGTGAGTCAGGGAGGTGGTGAGTCAGGGAGGTGGTGAGTCAGGGAGGTGGTGAGTCAGGGAGGTGGTGAGTCAGGGAGGTGGTGAGTCAGGGAGGTGGTGAGTCAGGGAGGTGGTGATTCAGGGAGGGGGTGATTCAGGGAGGGGGTGATTCAGGGACAGGGGATTCAGGGAGGGGGTGATACAGGGAGGGGGGATTCAGGGAGGGGGTGATTCAGGGAGGGGGTGATTCAGGGAATGGGGGATTCAGGGAATGGGGGATTCAGGGAGGGGGGATTCAGGGAGGGGGGATTCAGGGAGGGGGGATTCAGGGAGGGGGGATTCAGGGAGGGGGGATTCAGGGAGGGGGTGATTCAGGGAGGGGGTGATTCAGGGTGGGGGTGATTTAGGGTGGGGGTGATTCAGGAAGGTGGGTGATTCAGGGAGGGGGTGATTCAGGGAGGGGGGGATTCAGGGAGGGGGTGATTCAGGGAATGGGTGATTCAGGGAGGGGGGGATTCAGGGAGGGGGTGATTCAGGGAGGGGGTGATTCAGGGAGGGGGTGATTCAGGGTGGGGGTGATTCAGGAAGGTGGGTGATTCAGGAAGGTGGGTGATTCAGGAAGGTGGGTGATTCAGGAAGGTGGGTGATTCAGGAAGGTGGGTGATTCAGGGAGGGGGTGATTCAGGGAGGGGGTGATTCAGGGAGGGGTTGATTCAGGGAGGGGTTGATTCAGGGAGGGGTTGATTCAGGGAGGGGTTGATTCAGGGAGGGGTTGATTCAGGGAGGGGGTGATTCAGGGACGGGGGTGATTCAGTGACAGGGGGATTCAGGGAGGGAGGTGATTCAGTGACGGGGGGATTCAGGGAGGGGTGATTCAGGGAGGGAGGATTCAGGGACGGGGTGATTCAGGGATGTGGTGATTCAGGGATGTGGTGATTCAGGGAGGGGGTGATTCAGGGAGGGGGGTGATTCAGTGAGGGGTGTGATTCAGGGAGGGGGGCGATTCAGGGAGGGGGGCGATTCAGGGAGGGGGGCGATTCAGGGAGGGGGGCGATTCAGGGAAGGGGTGATTCAGTGACGGGGGATTCAGTGACGGGGGATTCAGGGAGAGGATGATTCAGGGACTGGGGTGATTCAGGGAGGGGAGTGATTCAGTGAGGGGGCAATTTATGGAGTGGAGAGTGATTCCAGTACTTTGGGTATTTCAGGGTGATAATGTGCATGGGGGGCGTTAGTTGATCCTTCTGGCTATTGCTCAGGAACTGGGGAAATGGCTTCGAGCTTAACCTTCAGAGAGGGTGAATTTTCAAAGGGAAATACCCTGAGAGGGAAGGGCGATTTGTCTGAGGACAGAACCAATCGAGCGGGGATTGGGAGTGGCGTCTGATTTATCCTGAACCTTGAACCCCCGCCTTGACCCCCAGAATAATTAAAACCTTTCCCCTTTTCTCTGACAGATGCACTTGACCCCTGAGGAATTCCAGGAGGTGTTTGGAATGGCAATTAAGGAGTTTGACAAACTACCCCAGTGGAGGAGGACGGAACTGAAGAAGAAAGCTTGCCTCTTCTGACCTGCGAGAGCGAGTCCTTCGAGAGATTCCCCTTCCGTTGACCGATTTGCTCTCTACTGGATGTTGTTGCTCCTGCTCATGTGACACCTTTTAAAAACTTTTGTCCTTTCTCTGTTCACTTTTGGCTCTTCTATTTTTTTGAGAGCTGTCCTTAATATCCTGGAGCGGGATTCAGATGATCTCATGACGATGTTTTGGTTTGGTTTGGCTGTCGTGACTGCTCCCTCCTGAACCACAAGCCAACAAGCGTCACTGCTGAACTGCTGCAGTGCAGATGACCCCACGTTTGTCGAACCACGTCACTTATGTCCTCGTCGGGGAGCAGATTTGTGTGTGATCACCGCTCCGCGGAAACATCTGGAATGCGTCGGAGCTTCCTGGTGGGACAGGCTTTCGAGGGGCTGGAGGGTCCGATTGTGTAGCACCGACGCTTAGCGATGGACTTGGGTTGCATTTCGTTTTCTTCAGACACCCCCGCTCTGCTCTGCCCATTATCAACCCAGAACAAAGCCTTTCCAATGCCTTCTGCCTTCTTTAGCAAGTAGCTCAAGAACGGGAAAACCGGGGAATTTTTATTTCGACCATGCCGGGTGGCAAATCTTGAAATGAAAGAGTCCTGCGTTTTCAGGTTTTGCGTCACTCACAAATCCGCTCTCGACACGCGCAAACTAACCCCAAAGATTCAAAGAATGTCCACTCTGGAGAGGCAGAAATTCACCAAAATGCCAAAAAAATAATCGCTACTTTACCAACGAAACTATTTATTCTCACTGCTGCCATTGTTTTCAGTCCTGGGGAGGATGATCTGCTGAAGGTCCCTCTGTGGCTGGGGGGGGCGGGGTGGCACTGGGACGGCACTTCTTACACCTTTGCCCATGGAACCACAGGGACGGCAGGAGGCTGAGAGTTTGCCACACCCCGCAGAGCTGGAGCACAAGCCAAACAAGTTCCCCTCCCAAAGCACCAACATCGGGGTATTCTGGTCGGCTGTTCACATGGTCAGTATGCAACCTGCCACCTGTCCAGGTCAATGGACAAGGTGAGCACGGCGTGTACACGGCCGTCTGTATCCCCGCCAAGAACATGCTGTGGTTTTCCCAGCTTTAGTTCAAGAACGGTAACAAATCCTCAGAGCGATGGTGAATGAGCTCGCTGGCTTGACCAATCACGTCGTTAGTGCCCACACATTTGCACCTTAGAGATTAGGTACGAAACACAAAATGGGCAAGCCCCACGCACCCCAAAACTGCCTTGTAATCACCCCCTGAGTACCTGTTATATTTCCCCTGCGTAAAATAAATCGAGAATCTTTTCGAACTTGATATCTTTCTTAAACAATAATTCTTTTTTTTTTAATTTAGAGTACCCAATTCATTTTTTCCAATTCAGGGGCAATTTAGCGCGGCCAACCCACCTACCCTGCACATCTTTGGGCTGTGTTGCTCTTTTTAGCCTTCGTTTATTACGTCTGATTATGTCACCTTTGCTCACGAGTCGCCAGGTATCTTTCTGATACCGCCACGTGGTTCAAGCTCGAGTTATGATTAATAAGTCAGCACACCGCTTAGTAAGATTAAAATCAACGGTCATTTATTATATACAACAATTAATACTTATACAATAATGCTACTTCTCGACTAATACCTATAACTAACAGACCAATACTTAAGTTTAGGAAGGGCCCACCAGGTCAGGGAAACGAATGGCTTATCGAATTGGGTCTGGCCCGCGGGATTCAAAAGGCTGATACGGGTCGATGGCTAGGAATCTTTATTGGGTAGCGATCGCTGGAGTCAAACTTACAGTTTCTGGTCGATGTTCTTGCGAAGGTCGCGAGCAGGAGAAGAAAGGAGAGAGAGAGAGAGATCTGAACTTGGCCCCTCACTTTATAGGGCCCAGGGGCTTCCCACCTCTCGGGGCGGCCCTTGACCCTGAGTCCCAAGTGATTGGACATGTTCCCAATCACTGGGTTCGATATGCTCCAATAATGGGGCGATTCCTCGATCGGGGGGGTGGTCGTTCACCTGTCTTTGTTTCGGCCACTGCAGGCGCCGACAGGTCTGGCCCGGCATTCAATTGCTAATATGTTGCAATTGTTCCCGGGGATAGCCGATTTAACTGCAGATGTCTGTCTTGATGTGCTGCTAATACATAGAACATATAAAATACAGCACAGAACAGGCCCTTCGGCCCACGATGTTGTGCCGAACCTTTGTCCTAGATTAATCATAGATTATCATTGAATTTACAGTGCAGAAGGAGGCCATTCGGCCCCCCGAGTCTGCACCGGCCCCCGGAAAGAGCACCCCACCCAAACTCAACACCTCCACCCAACACCAAGGGCAATTTTGGACACTAAGGGCAATTGACCGTGGCCAATCCACCTAACCTGCACATCTTTGGACTGTGGGAGGAAACCGGAGCACCCGGAGGAAACCCACGCAGACACGGGGAGGACGTGCAGACTCCGCACAGACAGTGACCCAAGCCGGAATCGAACCTGGGACCCTGGAGCTGTGAAGCAATTGAGAACAAATAAATCTACACTGTATCATTTTACCGTAATCCATGTACCTATCCAATAGCTGCTTGAAGGTCCCTAATGTTTCCGACTCAACTACTTCCACAGGCAGTGCATTCCATGCCCCCACTACTCTCTGGGTAAAGAACCTACCTCTGATATCCCTCCTATATCTTCCACCTTTCACCTTAAATTTATGTCCCCTTGTAATGGTTTGTTCCACCCGGGGAAAAAGTCTCTGACTGTCTACTCTATCTATTACCCTGATCATCTGATAAACCTCTATCAAGTCGCCCCTCATCCTTCTCCGTTCGAATGAGAAAAGGCCTAGCACCCTCAATCTTTCCTTGTAAGACCTACTCTCCATTCCAGGCTACATCCTGGTAAATAGTCTTAGGTATCGATCTGGGCCGACTTCCCCAGATCCAAATACGCTATTCTGTCTGCAGCTGTCCGTTTGTGGCCTGTTGGCTGCTTTTCCCATCAGCCTTTTCGGTTAGCCATTTTAAATCGGGTTTTGGCCAAATTAATAGGGAATCAGACATTTTAGGGGGCTACAGTTGTGGGGGCGAAACCCACGCAAACACGGGGAGAATGTGCCAACTCCGCACGGACAGTGATCCAGAGCCGGGATCGAACCTGGGACCTCGGCGCCGCGAGGCAGCAGTGCTAACTGTGCTGCCCCTTTCTTAAACAATAATGATTGTCTCCTCCTTGGGGCGGCACAGTGGTTAGCACCGCTGCCTCTCAGCGCCGAGGATCCGGGTTCGATCCTGGGTCACCGTCCATGTGGAGTTTGCACATTCTCCCCCGTGTCTGCGTGGGTCTCGCCCCCACAACCCAAAGATGTGCAGGCGAGGTGGATTGGCCGCGCTAAATTGCTCCTTAGTTGGAAAAAAAAGAATTGGATGTTCTAAATTTCTATAAAATGATTGACTCCTCTGTGGGCCGGAGGATTGTGCAGGCCGAGAAAGTCTGCAGTCGGAAAATGGCCACCATCGATTGTAGGCACGGATGGCTGGGACCATCCCGGCCTTCACCCTGACTTCAGCGCACCCCAATTACACGAGAGGAGTTGGGCCCGGTTTGTGTCCTGAGGACTGGTGGGGCGGGGTAGGGCAGCGGGAGGACTTCAGCGTGGCGACAATAACAACGTGAGCACCAGATTGTTTTGACGGGGGACACAAAATGGGTTGAGATCGTTGAAATCAGTGTCCCGAAGAATAAGCATCAACCTTTATCACTCTGAAATGTATTGTGAAGCTGCATTATTTGGGGCTTTCGCTGACCACAGTTTTATTTTGCTTCCATTCCTGGCCATTTACTCCGTGGAAACGCATCAAGGGACTGGGTAAATGTTCAGTTGTATGCTGCGGCTCACCTGGGGCATCAAAGGTTCACCTGGGGGTGGGTTGGAGGGAGGGGGGGCGGGGGGGGGGGGGGGGTTGCGGAGACCAGGATTGCTTCATGAGGCGTGGAGTGGGAATGAAAGCAAAGGCCACCTCGAGGGGGTTTGTGGAGGTCCGCGTCACCTCAGCGCTCACCGGTTGCTGCGGTAATATTGCAATGTTGGGCAGTAATTGAATAAACCTGTAATCACGGCCTTCTCAATAGAACATCTGTCCTTGCTGCCCATGTGGTATTCATTTCTGGAGCGTGCAAGCTTGCCTGCAGGATTAGCAAGTTTTGGAAACAATCACTGAGTCAGACTGCATCCCTTCAGAGGAAAGGAAAGGTTTGCAGTGGGATTTGATGGTCGCTTCCCAGTAAAAGTGTCCTCTTTCTCTCTCTCTCTCGCTCTCACTTGCTCTCCCTCTTCTGTGCTATCTCTCGCTCTCTCTTTCTTTCCCCCATTCACTCTCGTATCCCCCTCTCTCTCGCTCTCTCTCACTCACACAAAGAGTCATATTCAGCACAACAGGGGTGCATTCTGCCCATCGACTCCATGCTGACCCTCTGTACAGCAACCCATTCCCCCCACCCCCGCTCAATCTCCGTATCAGTGCGAGCATATTTCCCTCAAGTGGCGGCGCGGTAGCACAGAGGTTAGCACTGTTGCCTCACAGCTCCAGGGTCCCAGGTTCGATTCCCGGCTTGGGTCACTGTCTGTGCGGAGTCTGCACGTCCTCCCCGTGTGTGCGTGGGTTTCCTCCGGGTGCTCCGGTTTCCTCCCACAGTCCAAAGATGTGCAGGTTAGGTGGATTGGCCAATGATAAATTGCCCCTTCGTGTCCAAAAGTTAGGTGGGGTTGCTGGGTTATGGGGATAGGGTGGAGGTGTGGACTTGGGAAAGGTGCTCTTTCAGGAGCTGGTGCAGACTCGATGGGCTGAATGGCCTCCTTCTGCACTGTAAATTCTATGATTCTGTAAATGCTTATCCAGTCCCCTTTTGCAATCATTCACCGTGACTGCTTCCAACATCCTTGTGGGCAGCAATGTCCAGCGATCACTCGCTGCGTTACAAACGTACTTCCCCGCCCCATCCCTGTATCTCCTGCTCCCTCTCTCTCTCTCTCTCTCTCTCTCAACCGCTGACGCCTGCTGCGAATTTTCAGTACTTTTAAGTTTTTATTTTTAATCTGCTTTTTTAAACTAAATTTAGAGTACCCAATTCTTTTTTTGTCCAATTAAGGGGGAATTCATCATGGCCAATCCACTAACCTGCACGTCTTTGGACTGTGGGAGGAAACCGGAGCACCCGGAGGAAACCCACGCTCAGACGGGGGAGGACGTGCAGACTCCGCACAGACAGTGACCCAAGCCGGGAATCGAACCTGGGACCCTGGCGCCGTGAGGCAGCAGTGCTAACCCACTGTGCCACCGTGCTGCCCTTAATCCCCCCCACGCCTGCCAATGTTTCCTCTGTCAGCCACCATCCTTTCTGAAGTTTAAAAATCTCCTGCTGTCGGGGTTTATCCCTGTGGGTTCAGACTCACTGGATTATTCCTGGACATAATCATCAGTCACTCTCAGAGGGAGCGGGGGCGGGGGGGGGGGGATCGAGTTGGGGCCTACATGGGAAGGTTGCTCTATGCAAACGTCATGGGGGAGTCGTAGGATATAGAATCCCTGCAGTGCAGGAGGAGGCTATTCGAGTCAGCACCGACCCTCTGAAAGAGCTCACTATCTCGGCCTAACCCCGTATCCCCACCCAGCCGGCACATCTTTGGACACGAAGGGGCACTTTTTCATGGCCAATCCACCCTAACCTGCACATCTTTGGACTATGGGGGGAAACCGGAGCACCCGGAGGAAACCCAAACAGACAGGGGGAGAACGTGCAGACTCTGCACAGCCACCTGAGGCCGGGATTGAACCCGGCTCTGTGAGGCAGCAGTGCTAACCACTGTGCCACCCTCAATTTTCCCTCAATGAGATCTTGCATCTGTGTAGTGTCTTTACAGTGGAAAAACGTCCCGAGGCATTTAAGACGGTCGTCATTTAACGAAACCTGCTATTGTGCCACACATGTGGGGCGGGTTTTCTGACCCTGCGACGAAGTGTTGACGCCGCCGTAAATGCCGTCGCATTTCCTGACGGCGTCAACATGGCCTGAGGAGCAGCGATTCTGACCCCTACAGGGGGCCAGCACGGCACGGGAGCGACACACGCCGCTCCAGCTGCCGATCCTGGCGCCAGGTGGGCGCCGCCGGTCTGCGCATGCGCAGTGGGACTGGCGTGATTGCGCGCGTGCGCAGTGGTACTGGCGTGATTGCGCGCGTGCGCAGTAGGACGGGCGTGATTGCGCGCGTGCGAAGTGGGACTGGCGTGATTGCGCGCGTGCGCAGTGGGACGGGCGTGATTGCATGCGTGCGCAGTGGGACTGGCGTGATTGCGCGTGTGCGCAGTGGGACTGGCGTGATTGCGCGCGTGCGCAGTGGGACGGGCGTGACTGCGCGCATGCGCAGTGGAACGGGCGTGACTGCGCGCGTGCGCAGTGGGACTGGCACGATTGCGCGCGTGCGCAGTGGGACTGGCGTGATTGCGCGCGTGCGCAGTGGGACTGGCGTGACTGCGTGCGCAGTGGGACTGGCGCGATTGCGCGCGTGCGCAGTGGGACTGGCATGATTGCGCGCGTGCGCAGTGGGACTGGCGTGACTGCGTGCGCAGTGGGACTCGCATGACTGCGTGCGTGCGCAGTGGGACGGGCGTGACTGCGTGCGCAGTGGGACGGGCGTGATTACGCGCGTGCGCAGTGGGACTGGCGTGATTGCGCACGTGCGCAGTGGGACTGGCGTGATTGCGTGCGTGCGCAGTGGGACGGGCGTGATTGCGCGCATGCGCAGTGGGACTGGCGTGACTGCGCGCGTGCGCAGTGGGACGGGCGTGATTGCGTGCGTGCGCAATGGGACGGGCGTGATTGCGCGCGTGCGCAGTGGGACTGGCGTGATTGCGCGCGTGCGCAGTGGGACTGGCGTGATTGCGCGCGTGCGCAGTGGGACTGGCGTGACTGCGTGCGCAGTGGGACTGGCGTGACTGCGTGCGCAGTGGGACGGGCATGATTGCGCGCGTGCGCAGTGGGACTGGCGTATTTGCGCGCGAGCGCAGTGGGACTGGCGTGATTGTGTGCGTGCGCAGTGGGACTGGCGTGATTGCGCGCGTGCGCAGTGGGACTGGCGTGATTGCGCGCGTGCGCAGTGGGACGGGCGTGATTGCGCGCGTGCGCAGTGGGACTGGCGTGATTGCGCGCGTGCGCAGTGGGACTGGCGTGATTGCGTGCGTGCGCAGTGGGACTGGCCTGATTGTGCACGTGCGCAGTGGGACGGGCGTGACTGCGTGCGTGCGCAGTGGGACGGGCGTGATTGCGTGCGTGCGCAGTGGGACTGGCGTGACTGTGTGCGTGTGCAGTGGGACGGGCTGATTGCGCGCGTGCGCAGTGGGACTGGCGTGATTGCGCGCATGCGCAGTGGGACTGGCGTGACTGCGTGCGTGCGCAGTGGGACTGGCTGATTGCGCGCGTGCGCAGTGGGACGGGCGTGACTGCGCGCGTGCGCAGTGGGACTGGCGTGACTGCGTGCGTGCGCAGTGGGACTGGCTGATTGCGCGCGTGCGCAGTGGGACGGGCGTGATTGCGCGCGTGCGCAGTGGGACTAGCGTGACTGCGTGCGTGCGCAGTGGGATTGGCGTGATTGCGCGCGCGCGCAGTGGGACAGGCGTGATTGTGTGTGTGCGCAGTGGGACTGGCGTGATTGCGCGCGTGCGCAGTGGGACGGGCGTGATTGCGCGCATGTGCAGTGGGACTGGCGTGACTGCGTGCGTGTGCAGTGGGACGGGCTGATTGCGCGCGTGCGCAGTGGGACCGGCGTGATTGCGCGCGTGCGCAGTGGGACTGGCGTGACTGCGTGCGTGTGCAGTGGGACGGGCTGATTGCGCGCGTGCGCAGTGGGACCGGCGTGATTGCGCGCGTGCGCAGTGGGACTGGCGTGATTGCGCGCGTGCGCAGTGGGACGGGCGTGATTGCGCGCGTGCGCAGTGGGACTGGCGTGATTGCGCGCGTGCGCAGTGGGACTGGCGTGATTGCGCGCGTGCGCAGTGGGACTGGCGTGATTGTGCGCGTGCGCAGTGGGACTGGCGTGATTGTGCGCGTGCGCAGTGGGACTGGCGTGACTGCGTGCGTGCGCAGTGGGACTGGCGTGACTGCGTGCGTGCGCAGTGGGACGGGCGTGACTGCGTGCGTGCGCAGTGGGACGGGCGTGACTGCGCGCGTGCGCAGTGGGACGGGCGTGATTGCGCGCGTGCGCAGTGGGACTGGTGTGACTGCGTGCGTGTGCAGTGGGACGGGCTGATTGCGCGCGTGCGCAGTGGGACCGGCGTGATTGCGCGCGTGCGCAGTGGGACTGGCGTGACTGCGTGCGTGCGCAGTGGGACGGGCGTGATTGCGCGCATGTGCAGTGGGACTGGCGTGACTGCGTGCGTGTGCAGTGGGACGGGCTGATTGCGCGCGTGCGCAGTGGGACCGGCGTGATTGCGCGCGTGTGCAGTGGGACTGGCGTGACTGCGTGCGTGCGCAGTGGGACTGGCGTGACTGCGTGCGTGTGCAGTGGGACGGGCTGATTGCGCGCGTGCGCAGTGGGACCGGCGTGATTGCGCGCGTGCGCAGTGGGACTGGCGTGATTGCGCGCGTGCGCAGTGGGACGGGCGTGATTGCGCGCGTGCGCAGTGGGACTGGCGTGATTGCGCGCGTGCGCAGTGGGACTGGCGTGATTGTGCGCGTGCGCAGTGGGACTGGTGTGACTGCGTGCGTGCGCAGTGGGACGGGCGTGACTGCGTGCGTGCGCAGTGGGACGGGCGTGACTGCGCGCGTGCGCAGTGGGACGGGCGTGATTGCGCGCGTGCGCAGTGGGACTGGCGTGATTGTGCGCGTGCGCAGTGGGACTGGCGTGATTGTGCGCGTGCGCAGTGGGACTGGTGTGACTGCGTGCGTGCGCAGTGGGACTGGCGTGACTGCGCGCGTGCGCAGTGGGACTGGCGTGACTGCGCGCGTGCGCAGTGGGACGGGCGTGACTGCGCGCGTGCGCAGTGGGACGGGCGTGACTGCGCGCGTGCGCAGTGGGACGGGCGTGATTGCGCGCGTGCGCAGTGGGACTGGTGTGACTGCGTGCGTGTGCAGTGGGACTGGCGTGACTGCGTGCGTGCGCAGTGGGACTGGCGTGACTGCGTGCGTGCGCAGTGGGACGGGCGTGACTGCGTGCGTGCGCAGTGGGACGGGCGTGACTGCGCGCGTGCGCAGTGGGACGGGCGTGATTGCGCGCGTGCGCATTAGGACTGGCGTGATTGTGCGCGTGCGCAGTGGGACTGGCGTGATTGCGCGCGTGCGCAGTGGGACTGGTGTGACTGCGTGCGTGCGCAGTGGGACTGGCGTGACTGCGTGCGTGCGCAGTGGGACGGGCGTGACTGCGTGCGTGCGCAGTGGGACGGGCGTGACTGCGCGCGTGCGCAGTGGGACGGGCGTGATTGCGCGCGTGCGCAGTGGGACTGGCGTGATTGTGCGCGTGCGCAGTGGGACTGGCGTGACTGCGTGCGTGCGCAGTGGGACGGGCGTGACTGCGCGCGTGCGCAGTGGGACGGGCGTGACTGCGCGCGTGCGCAGTGGGACGGGCGTGATTGCGCGCGTGCGCAGTGGGACTGGCGTTATTGCGTGCGTGCGCAGTGGGACTGGCGTGAATGCGTGCGTGCGCAGTGGGACTGGTGTGACTGCGTGCGCGCGCAGTGGGACTGGCGTGACTGCGTGCGTGCGCAGTGGGACGGGCGTGACTGCGCGCGTGCGCAGTGGGACGGGCGTGATTGCGCGCGTGCGCAGTGGGACTGGCGTGATTGAGCGCGTGCGCAGTGGGACTGGCGTGATTGCGCGCGTGCGCAGTGGGACTGGCGTGACTGCGCGCGTGCGCAGTGGGACTCGCGTGACTGCGTGCGTGCGCAGTGGGACTGGCGTGACTGCGTGCGTGCGCAGTGGGACTGACCTGATTGCGCGCGTGCGCAGTGGGATGGGCGTGATTGCGCGCGTGCGCAGTGGGATGGGCGTGACTGCGCGCGTGCGCAGTGGGACTGGCGTGACTGCGTGCGTGCGCAGTGGGACTGGCGTGACTGCGTGTGTGCGCAGTGGGACTGGCGTTATTGCGCGCGTGCGCAGTGGGACGGGCATGATTGCGCGCGTGCGCAGTGGGACGGGCGTGATTGCGCGCGTGCGCAGTGGGACTGACCTGATTGCGCGCGTGCGCAGTGGGACTGGCGTGACTGCGTGCGTGCGCAGTGTGACTGGCGTTATTGCGCGCGTGCGCAGTGGGACGGGCGTGATTGCGCGCGTGCGCAGTGCGACGGGCGTGACTGCGCGCGTGCGCAGTGGGACGGGCGTGATTGCGCGCGTGCGCAGTGGGACTGGCGTGATTGAGCGCGTGCGCAGTGGGACTGGCGTGATTGCGCTCGTTGCCAGTGGGACTGCCGTGATTGCGCGCGTGCGCAGTGGGACTGGCGTGACTGCGTGCGTGCGCAGTGGGACTGGCCTGATTGCGCTCGTTGCCAGTGGGACTGCCGTGATTGCGTGCGTGCGCAGTGGGACTGGCGTGACTGCGTGCGTGCGCAGTGTGACTGGCGTTATTGCGCGCGTGCGCAGTGGGACGGGTGTGATTGCGCGCGTGCGCAGTGCGACGGGCGTGACTGCGCGCGTGCGCAGTGGGACGGGCGTGATTGCGCGCGTGCGCAGTGGGACTGGCGTGATTGAGCGCGTGCGCAGTGGGACTGGCGTGATTGCGCTCGTTGCCAGTGGGACTGCCGTGATTGCGCGCGTGCGCAGTGGGACTGGCGTGACTGCGTGCGTGCGCAGTGGGACTGGCCTGATTGCGCTCGTTGCCAGTGGGACTGCCGTGATTGCGTGCGTGCGCAGTGGGACTGGCTTGACTGCGTGCGTGCGCAGTGGGACTGGCCTGATTGCGCGCGTGCGCAGTGGGATGGGCGTGATTGCGCGCGTGCGCAGTGGGACTGGCGTGACTGCGTGCGTAGTGGGACTGGCGTGACTGCGTGCGTGCGCTGTGGGACTGGCGTTATTGCGCGCCTGCGCAGTGGGACGGGCGTGATTGCGCGCGTGCGCAGTGGGACGGGCGTGATTGCGTGCGTGCGCAGTGGGACTGGCGTGACTGCGTGCGCAGTGGGACGGGCGTGATTGCGCGCGTGCGCAGTGGGACTGGCGTGATTGCGCGCGTGCGCAGTGGGACTGGCGTGATTGCGCACGTGCACAGTGGGACTGGCGTTATTGCGCGCGTGCGCAGTGGGACTGGCGTGATTGCGCGCGTGCGCAGTGGGACTGGCGTGATTGCGTGCGTGCGCAGTGGGACTGGCGTGATTGCGCGCGTGCGCAGTGGGACTGGCGTGATTGCGTGCGTGCGCAGTGGGACTGGCGTGATTGCGTGCGTGCGCAGTGGGACTGGCGTGATTGCGCGCGTGGCAGTGGGACTGGCGTGATTGCGCGCGTGCGCAGTGGGACTGGCGTGATTGCGTGCGTGTGCAGTGGGACTGGCGTGATTGCGCGCGTGGCAGTGGGACTGGCGTGGTTGCGCGCGTGCGCAGTGGGACTGGCGTGATTGCGCGCGTGCGCAGTGGGACTGGCATGGTTGCGCGCGTGCGCAGTGGGACTGGCGTGATTGCGCGCGTGCGCAGTGGGACTGGCGTGGTTGCGCGCGTGCGCAGTGGGACTGGCGTGATTGCGTGCGTGTGCAGTGGGACTGGCGTGATTGCATGCGTGCGCAGTGGGACTGGCGTGATTGCGCGCGTGCGCAGTGGGACTGGCGTGACTGCGCGCGTGCGTGCCGGCCCCGACGCAGCATGGCGCAGGGCTACAGGGGCCGGCGCGGAACAAAGGAGGCCCCCAGCCCGAGAGGCCGTCCGCCGATCAGTGGCCACAGTGGAGGCCCCCACCCCCGGGGTTGGATCCCCCCCCCCACCCAACCAGGTCGCCCCCAGATCTTTCTTTGCCGAGGTCCCGCCGGGTAAGACCAGGTTAGAATGGCGCCGGCGGGACCCGGGGTTTTTTTGTACAGCCGCTCGGCCCATCCCGGGTGGTAAGTCGCCGGGGGGCCCTGTAGAGCACCCCCCCCCGACCGGCGCCGCGCCGATGGTGCCGATTCTCCGCTCTCCAGAGAATCGCGTCAGGGCAGCATGGCGCGATTGCCGCCGGTCGGGGCGATTCGCCGGCCCAGCCCTGGGATGAGAGAATCCCGCCCACTGTGTAAGAACAGAGCACCACAAGATTGGTCAAGGTGGGAATTTTTAAGAGCATCTTTTTTTTAAATTTAGAGGACCCGATTCTTTTTGTCCAATTCAGGGGCAATTTAGCACGGCCAATCCACCTACCCTGCACATCTTTGGGTTGTGGGGGCGAAACCCACGCAGACACGAGGAGAATGTGCAAACTCCACACGGAGAGCGACCCGGGGCCGGGATTCAAACCCGGGTCCCCGACGCTCTGAGGCAGCAGTGCTAACCACTGGGCCACCGTGCCATCCTTAAGAGCATCTTAAAAGAGAGCGAGAGAGGCTCGGGAGGGCGGGGGAGCGGATTTCAGAGTTGAAGGCCTCGCAGCTTGGCTTCCAATGGAGGAACGATGATAATCAGGTTTGCTGAAGAGACCAGGACTGGAGGAGCGCAGGTATCTGTGGGATGAAGAGCTAGAGGAGGTCACAGCCTCGCGAATGGGAGGAGGCCCTCTTAGTCAAAGCAAGACCTTGAACACAGGGATGCAAATTTTAAAAGGTGTGGTGGATCGAGGGCCTTGTAGGCCGGCGAGCACGGGAGGGAGGGAGGAGTGGTTTATTTTGTGACAACCAGGCTGGCTTTGATTATCGATCAGCCTTGAACAATAACTTGATGTGTTTCACGTGTATCTGAGCTGCAGTACTCCTCATATCGATGAACCCACCATTCTCAGTTCTGAAAGTCAATTAATGTCTTACTTTGCGACCAGTCAGGTGATCAGATTACCCTCTTTAATGTGGCGCAGTTAACTTTTCCTTTGAACTGTTTAATTTCCACTTTAATGGCTTCAGGGTTTCAACCTTTTATGAAGTATTTATCAAACAAAGCAGACGATTGGGTTTCACATGAAGGGGTAATTATTGCTTACTGCAACTTCAAAGTAAGCATTTAGAAGCTGCATTTGCTCTTGTCGCTCTACCTCGCAATGTGGAACATTGGGACCCCTGCAGCGAGGCTGTCTCACTCAGAAGGCCTTTCGAATGCCCATCGGTGCCAGAACAGCAGGTTCGCCTGCAAAGCCAAGCTGGCAGACCTCGATCGACAATGCTTTACAGTGTGAAGACAGAATGTAGAGAAAATGCGGAGCAGTGGGGTGAGTCAGGAATTGGCACAGGGTGATGGTGAGAGAGTGGGATTCGTTTGGAATTGATACCGGGCTATGGGGAGAGAGTGGGACAGTGAGATTAGTTTGGGATTGATACAGGGCTATGGGGAGAGAGTGGGACAGTGGGATTAGTTTGGGATTGACACAGGGCTATGGGGAGAGAGTGGGACAGTGAGATTAGTTTGGGATTGATAGAGGGCTATGGGGAGAGAGTGTGACAGTGAGATTAGTTTGGGATTGATAGAGGGCTATGGGGAGAGAGTGGGATAGTGGGATTAGTTTTGGAATTGATACAGGGCTATGGGGAGAGAGTGGGATAGTGGGATTAGTTTGCGATTGATACAGGGCTATGGGGAGAGAGTGGGACAGTGAGATTAGTTTGGGATTGATACAGGGATATGGGGAGAGAGTGGGACAGTGAGATTAGTTTGGGATTGACACAGGTCTATGGGGAGAGCGTGGGACAGTGAGATTAGTTTGGGATTGATACAGGGCTATGGGGAGAGAGCGGGGCAGTGGGATTACTTTGGGATTGATACAGGGCTATGGGGAGAGAGTGGGACAGTGAGATTAGTTTGGGATTGATACAGGGCTATGGGGAGAGAGTGTGACAGTGAGATTAGTTTGGGGATTGATACAGGGCTATGGGGAGAGAGCGGGGCAGTGGGATTAGTTTGGGATTGATACAGGGCTATGGGGAGAGAGCGGGGCAGTGGGATTAGTTTGGGATTGATACAGGGCTATGGGGAGAGAGTGTGAGAGTGAGATTGTTTTGGGAATGATACAGGGCTATGGGGAGACTGTGAGAGTGGGATTAGTTTGGGGATTGATACAAGGCAATGGGGAGAGTGGGACGGTGGGGCTAGTTTGGGATTGATACAGTGCTATGGGGAGAGAGTGGGGCAGTGGGATTAGTTTGGGATTGTTACAGGGCTACGTGGCGAGAGTTGGGATAGTAGGATTAGTTTGGGATTGATACAGGACTATGGGGAGAAAGTGAGACAGTGGGATTAGTTTGGGATTGATACAGGGCTATGGGGAGAGAGTGGGACAGTGGGATTAGTTTGGGGATTGATAAAGGGCTATGGGGAGAGAGCGGGACAGTGAGATTAGTTTGGGGATTGATACAGGGCTATGGGGAGAGAGTGGGACAGTGGGATTAGTTTGGGATTGATGCAGGGCTATGGTAGAGTGGGACACTGAGATTAGTTTGTGATTGATACAGGGTTATGGGGAGAGTGGGACAGTGGGATTAGCTTGGGATTGATAAAGGGCTATGGGGAGAGAGTGGGGCAGTGGGATTCGTTTGGGATTGATTCCGGGCTATGGGGAGAGAGTGGGACAGTGGGATTCGTTTGAGATCGATTCAGGGCTATGGGGAGAGAGTGGGACAGTGGCATTAGTTTGGGGATTGATACAGGGCTATGGGGATAGAGGGACAGTGGGATTAGTTTGGGATTGATACAGGGCTATGGGGAGAATGGGATGGTGGGATTAGTTTGGGGATTGATACAGGGCTTTGGGGGGAGAGCGGTGCAGTGGGATTTGTTTGAGGATTGATACAGGGCTACGGGGAGAGAGTGGGGCAGTGGGATTAGTTTATGATTGAAACAGGGCGATGGGGAGAGAGTGCGACAATGGGATTAGTTTGGGATTGATAGAGGGCTATGGGGAGAGAGTTGGACAGTGGGATTAGTTTGGGATTGACACAGGGCTACGGGGAGAGTGGGGCAGTGGGACAGTGGGATTAGTTTGGGATTGACACAGGGCTATGGGGAGAGAGTGGGACAGTGGGATTTGTTTGGGATTGATACAGGGCTATGGGGAGAGAGTTGGACAGTGGGATTAGTTTGGGATTGACACAGGGCTACGGGGAGAGTGGGGCAGTGGGACAGTGGGATTAGTTTGGGATTGACACAGGGCTATGGGGAGAGAGTGGGACAGTGGGATTCGTTTGGGATTGATACAGGGCTATGGGGAGAGAGTGGGACAGTGGGATTGTTTGGGATTGATACAGGGCTATGGGGACAGTGTGAGAGTGGGATTAGTTTGTGATTGAAATAGGGCGATGGGGAAGAGTGGGTTCAGTTTGGGATTGATACAGGGCTATGGGGAGAGAGTGGGGCAGTGGGATTAGTTTGGGATTGATTCAGGGCTATGGGGGGAGAGTGTGAGAGTGGGATTAGTTTGGGTTTGATACTGGGCTATGGGTAAGATTGGGATTAGTTTGGGATTGTTACAGGGCTATGGAGAGAGCGGGACAGTGGGATTAGTTTGGGATTGTTACAGGGCTACGTGGCGAGAGTTGGGATAGTAGGATTAGTTTGGGATTGATACAGGACTATGGGGAGAAAGTGAGACAGTGGGATTAGTTTGGGATTGATACAGGGCTATGGGGAGAGAGTGGGACAGTGGGATTAGTTTGGGGATTGATAAAGGGCTATGGGGAGAGAGCGGGACAGTGAGATTAGTTTGGGGATTGATACAGGGCTATGGGGAGAGAGTGGGACAGTGGGATTAGTTTGGGATTGATGCAGGGCTATGGTAGAGTGGGACACTGAGATTAGTTTGTGATTGATACAGGGTTATGGGGAGAGTGGGACAGTGGGATTAGCTTGGGATTGATAAAGGGCTATGGGGAGAGAATGGGGCAGTGGGATTAGTTTGGGATTGATTCCGGGCTATGGGGAGAGAGTGGGACAGTGGGATTCGTTTGAGATCGATTCAGGGCTATGGGGAGAGAGTGGGACAGTGGCATTAGTTTGGGGATTGATACAGGGCTATGGGGATAGAGGGACAGTGGGATTAGTTTGGGATTGATACAGGGCTATGGGGAGAATGGGATGGTGGGATTAGTTTGGGGATTGATACAGGGCTTTGGGGGGAGAGCGGTGCAGTGGGATTTGTTTGAGGATTGATACAGGGCTACGGGGAGAGAGTGGGGCAGTGGGATTAGTTTATGATTGAAACAGGGCGATGGGGAGAGAGTGCGACAATGGGATTAGTTTGGGATTGATAGAGGGCTATGGGGAGAGAGTTGGACAGTGGGATTAGTTTGGGATTGACACAGGGCTACGGGGAGAGTGGGGCAGTGGGACAGTGGGATTAGTTTGGGATTGACACAGGGCTATGGGGAGAGAGTGGGACAGTGGGATTTGTTTGGGATTGATACAGGGCTATGGGGAGAGAGTTGGACAGTGGGATTAGTTTGGGATTGACACAGGGCTACGGGGAGAGTGGGGCAGTGGGACAGTGGGATTAGTTTGGGATTGACACAGGGCTATGGGGAGAGAGTGGGACAGTGGGATTCGTTTGGGATTGATACAGGGCTATGGGGAGAGAGTGGGACAGTGGGATTGTTTGGGATTGATACAGGGCTATGGGGACAGTGTGAGAGTGGGATTAGTTTGTGATTGAAATAGGGCGATGGGGAAGAGTGGGTTCAGTTTGGGATTGATACAGGGCTATGGGGAGAGAGTGGGGCAGTGGGATTAGTTTGGGATTGATTCAGGGCTATGGGGGGAGAGTGTGAGAGTGGGATTAGTTTGGGTTTGATACTGGGCTATGGGTAAGATTGGGATTAGTTTGGGATTGTTACAGGGCTATGGAGAGAGCGGGACAGTGGGATTAGTTTGGGATTGATACAGAGCTATGGGGAGAGAGTGGGCAGTGGGATTAGTTTGCGGATTGATACAGGGCTATGGGGAGAGAGCGGGGCAATGAGAATAGTTTGGGATTAATACAGGGCTATGGGGAGAGAGCGGGGCAGTGGGATTAGTTTGGGATTGATACAGGGCTATGCAGAGAGGGTGGGGCAGTGGGATTAGTTTTTGAATTGATACAGGGCTATAGGAAGAGAGTGGGGCAGTGGGATTAGTTTGTGATTGATACAGGGCTATGGGGGGAGAGTGGGGCAGTGGGCTTAGTGTGGAATTGATACAGGGCTATGGGGAGAGAGTGGGACAGTGGGATTAGTTTGGGGATTGACGCAGGGCTATGGGGAGAGAATGGGGCAGTGGGGTTAGTTTGTGATTGATATAGGGCTATGGGGGAAGAGTGGGACAGTGGGATTAGTTTGGGATTGATACAGGGCTATGGGGAGAGAGTGGGACAGTGGGATTAGTTTCGGATTGCATCAGGGCGATGGGGAAGAGTGGGATTAGTTTGGGATTGATACAGGGCTATGGGGAGAGAGTGGGACAGTGGGACAGTGGGATTAATTTGGGATTGATACAGGGCTATGGGGAGAGTGGGACAGTGGGACAGTGGGATTAGTTTGGGATTGACACAGGGTTATGGGGAGAGAACGGGACAGTGGGATTAGTTTGAGCATTAATACAGGGCTATGGGGAGAGAGTGGGACAGTGGGATCGTTTGGGATTGATACAGGGCTATGGGGAGAGAGCGGGGCAGTGGGATTAGTTTGGGGATTGATACAGGGCTATGGGGAGAGAGTGGGACAGTGGGATTAATTGGGGATTGATACAGGGCTACGGGGAGAGTGGGACAGTGGGATTAGTTTGGGATTGACACAGGGTTATGGGGAGAGAACGGGACAGTGGGATTAGTTTGAGCATTAATACAGGGCTATGGGGAGAGTGTGGGACAGTGGGATCGTTTGGGATTGATACAGGGCTATGGGGAGAGAGCGGGGCAGTGGGTTTAGTTTGGGATTGATACAGGGCTATGGGGAGAGAGCGGGGCAGTGGGTTTAGTTTGGGATTGATACAGGGCTATGGGGAGAGAGCGGGGCAGTGGGTTTCGTTTGGGGTTGATACAGGGCTATGGGGAGAGAGTGGGACAGTGGGATTGTTTGGGGTTGATACAGGGCTATGGGGAGAGAGCGGGGCAGTGGGATTGTTTGGGGTTGATACAGGGCTATGGGGAGAGAGCGGGGCAGTGGGATTAGTTTGGAATTGAAACAGGGCGATAGGTAGAGAGTGTGAGAGTGAGATCATTTTGGGAATGATACAGGGCTATGGGGAGACTGTGAGAGTGGGATTAGTTTGGGGATTGATACAAGGCAATGGGGAGAGTGGGACGGTCAGGCTAGTTTGGGATTGATACAGTGCTATGGGGAGAGAGTGGGGCAGTGGGATTAATTTGGGATTGTTACAGGGCTACGTGGCGAGAGTGGGATAGTAGGATTAGTTTGGGATTGATACAGGACTATGGGGAGAAAGTGAGACAGTGGGATTAGTTTGGGATTGATACAGGGCTATGGGGAGAGAGTGGGACAGTGGGATTAGTTTGGGGATTGATACAGGGCTATGGGGAGAGAGTGGGGCAGTGGGATTAGTTTGGAATTGATACAGGGCTATGGGGAGAGAGTGGGACAGTGGGATTAGTTTGGGGATTGATACAGGGCTCTGGGGAGAGAGTGGGGCAGTGGGATTAGTTTGGAATTGATACAGGGCTAAGGGGAGAGAGTGGGGCAGTGAGATTAGTTTGGGATTGATGCAGGGCTATGGTAGAGTGGGACAGTGAGATTAGTTTATGATTGATACAGGGTTATGGGGAGAGTGGGACAGTGGGATTAGTTTGGGATTGATAAAGGGCTATGGGGAGAGAATGGGGCAGTGGGATTAGTTTGGGATTGATTCCGGGCTATGGGGAGAGAGTGGGACAGTGGGATTAGTTTGGGATTGATTCAGGGCTATGGGGAGAGTGGGGCAGTGGGTTTAGTTTGGGACTGATACAGGGCTATGGGGAGAGAGTGGGACAGTGGGATTCGTTTGTGATTGCAACTGGGCTATGGGGAGAGAGTGGGACAGTGGCATTAGTTTGGGGATTGATACAGGGCTATGGGGATAGAGGGACAGTGGGATTAGTTTGGGATTGATACAGGGCTATGGGGAGAGTGGGATAGTGGGATTAGTTTGGGGATTGATACAGGGCTTTGGGGGGAGAGCGGTGCAGTGGGATCAGTTTGGGATTGATACAGGGCTACGGGGAGAGAGTGGGGCAGTGGGATTAGTTTGTGATTGAAACAGGGCGATGGGGAGAGAGTGCGACAATGGGATTAGTTTGGGATTGATAGAGGGCTATGGGGAGAGCGTTGGACAGTGGGATTCGTTTGGGATTGACACAGGGCTACTGGGAGAGTGGGGCAGTGGGACAGTGGGATTAGTTTGGGATTGATACAGGGCTATGGGGAGAGAGTAGGACAGTGGGATTAGTTTGGGATTGATACAGGGCTATGGGGACAGTGTGAGAGTGGGATTAGTTTGTGATTGAAATAGGGCGATGGGGAAGAGTGGGATCAGTTTGGGATTGATACAGGGCTATGGGGAGAGAGTGGGGCAGTGGGATTAGTTTGGGATTGATTCAGGGCTATGGGGGGAGAGTTGGACAGTGGAATTCGTCTGGTATTGATACAGGGCGATGGGGAGAGAGTGCGACAGTGGGATTAGTTTGGGATTGATTCAGGGCTATGGGGAGATAGTTCGACAGTGTGATTAGTTTGGGATTGATGTAGGGCTATGGGGAGAGAGTTGACAGTGGAATTAGTCTGGTATTGATACAGGGCGATGGGGAGAGAGTGCGACAGTGGGATTAGTTTGGGATTGATCCAGGGCTATGGGGAGATAGTTCGACAGTGTGATTAGTTTGGGATTGTTACAGGACTATGGAGAGAGCGGGGCAGTGGGATTAGTTTGTGATTGAAACAGAGCTATGGGGAGAGAGTGGGCAGTGGGATTAGTTTGCGGATTTATACAGGGCTATGGGGAGAGAGCGGGGCAATGAGAATAGTTTTGGATTGATACTGGGCTATGGGGAGAGAGTGGGGCAGTGGGATTAGTTTGGGATTGATACAGGGCTATGAAGAGAGGGTGGGGCAGTGGGATTAGTTTGGAATTGATACAGGGCTATGGGGAGAGAGTGCGGCAGTGAGATTAGTTTGGGATTGATACAGGGCTATGGGGAGAGATTGGGACAGTGGGATTAGTTTCGGATTGCATCAGGGCGATGGGGAAGAGTGGGATTAGTTTGGGATTGACACAGGGCTATGGGGAGAGAGTGGGACAGTGGGATTTGTTTGGGATTGATACAGGGCTATGGGGAGAGAGTTGGACAGTGGGATTAGTTTGGGATTGACACAGGGCTACGGGGAGAGTGGGGCAGTGGGACAGTGGGATTAGTTTGGGATTGACACAGGGCTATGGGGAGAGAGTGGGACAGTGGGATTCGTTTGGGATTGATACAGGGCTATGGGGAGAGAGTGGGACAGTGGGATTGTTTGGGATTGATACAGGGCTATGGGGACAGTGTGAGAGTGGGATTAGTTTGTGATTGAAATAGGGCGATGGGGAAGAGTGGGTTCAGTTTGGGATTGATACAGGGCTATGGGGAGAGAGTGGGGCAGTGGGATTAGTTTGGGATTGATTCAGGGCTATGGGGGGAGTGTGTGAGAGTGGGATTAGTTTGGGATTGATACTGGGCTATGGGTAAGATTGGGATTAGTTTGGGATTGTTACAGGGCTATGGAGAGAGCGGGACAGTGGGATTAGTTTGGGATTGATACAGAGCTATGGGGAGAGAGTGGGCAGTGGGATTAGTTTGCGGATTGATACAGGGCTATGGGGAGAGAGCGGGGCAATGAGAATAGTTTGGGATTAATACAGGGCTATGGGGAGAGCGGGGCAGTGGGATTAGTTTGGGATTGATGCAAGGCTACGGTAGAGTGGGATAGTGGGATTAGTTTGTGATTGAAACAGGGCGATGTGGAAGAGTGGGATTAGTTTGGGATTGATGCAGGGCTATGGGGGAGAGTGGGGCAGTGAGAGTAGTTTGGGTTTGATACAAGGCTATGGGGAGGGAGTGGGGCAGTGGGATTAGTTTGGGATTGATACAGGGCTGTGGGCAGAGGGTGGGGCAGTGAGATTAGCTTGGTATTGATACTGGGCTATGGGAAAGATTGGGATTAGTGTGGGATTGTTACAGGGCTATGGGGAGAGCGAGGCAGTGGGATTAGTTTGGGATTGATACAGGGCTATGGGGAGAGAGTGGGCCAGTGGGATTAGTTTTGGATTGATACTGGGCTATGGGGAGAGAGTGGGGCAGGGGGATTAGTTTGGGATTGATACAGGGCTATGGGGAGAGGGTGGGGCAGTGGGATTAGTTTGGAATTGATACAGGGCTATGGGGAGAGGGTGGGGCAGTGGGATTAGTTTGTGATTGATACAGGGCTATGGGGAGAGAGTGGGACAGTGGGATTAGCTTGGGATTGCAACAGGGCGATTGGGAAAAGTGGGATTAGATTGGGATTGATACACGGCTATGGGGAGAGAGTGGGGCAGGGGGATTAGTTTGGGATTGATACAGGGCTATGGGGAGAGAGTGGGCAGTGGGATTTGTTTGCGGATTGATACAGGGCTATGGGGAGAGAGCGGGGCAGTGAGATTAGTTTTGGATTGATACTGGGCTATGGGGAGAGAGTGGGGCAGTGGGATTAGTTTGGGATTGATACAGTGCTATGGGGAGAGGGTGGGGCAGTGGGATTAGTTTGGAATTGATACAGGGCTATGGGGAGAGAGTGGGGCATTGGGATTTGTTTGTGATTGATACAGGGCTATGGGGAGAGAGTGGGACAGTGGGATTAATTTGAGATTGACACAGGGCTACGGGGAGAGTGGGGCAGTGGGACAGCGGGATTAGTTTGGGATTGATACAGGGCTATGGGGAGAGAGTTGGACAATGGGATTAGTTTGGGATTGATACAGGGCTATGGGGAGAGAGTGTGATTAGTTTGGAATTGAAACAGGGCTATGGGGAGAGTGGGACAGTGGGATTAGTTTGTGATTGATACAGGGCTATGGGGAGAGTGGGACAGTGGGATTAGTTTGGGATTGACACAGGGCTATGGGGAGAGAGTGGGACAGTGGGATTAGTTTGAGATTGATGCAGGGCTATGGGGAGAGTGGGACAGTGGGATTAGTCTGGGATTGATGCAGGGCTGTGGTGAGAGTGGGACAGTGGGATTAGTTTGGGATTGTCACAGGGCTATGGGGAGAGAGCGGGACAGTGGGATTAGTTTGGGATTGATACTGGGCAATGGGGAGAGAGTTGGACAGTGGGATTAGTTTGGGATTGATAGAGGGCTGTGGGGAGAGAATGGGACAGTGGGATTAGTTTGGGATTGATCCAGGGCTATGGTCGAGTGGGACAGTGCGATTAGTTTGGAATTGATACAGGGCTGTGGGAAGAGAGTGGGATAGTGGGATTCATTTGGAATTGATCCAGGGCTATGGGGAGAGAGTTGGACTGTGGGATTAGTTTGGGATTGATACTGGGCTATGGGGAGAGAGTTGGACAGTGGGATTAGTTTGGGATTGATAGAGGGCTATGGCGAGAGAATGGGACAGTGGGATTCGTTTGTGATTGATGCAGGGCTATGGGGAGAGAGCTGGACAGTGAGATTAGTTTGGGATTGATACTGGGCAATGGGGAGAGAGTTGGACAGTGGGATTAGTTTGGGATTGATAGAGGGCTGTGGGGAGAGAATGGGACAGTGGGGTTAGTTTGGGATTGATACAGGGCAATGGGGAGAGATTGTGACAGTGGGGTTAGTTTGGCATTGATACAGGGCTATGGGGAGAGAGTCGGACAGGGGGATTAGTTTGGGATTGCTACAGTGCTATGGTCGAGTGGGACAGTGCGATTAGTTTGGAATTGATACAGGGCTGTGGGAAGAGAGTGGGATAGTGGGATTAGTTTGGGATTGATACAGGGCTGTGGGGAGGGAGTTGGACTGTGGGATTAGTTTGGGATTGATAGAGGGCTATGGGGAGAGAATGGGACAGTGGGATTAATTTGGGATTCATACAGGGCTATGGGGTGAGAGTGGTACAGTGGGATTAGTTTGGGATTGATACTGGGCTATGGGGAGAGAGTGGGACTGTGGGATTAGTTTGGTATTGCTACAGTGCTATGGTCGAGTGGGACAGTGCGATTAGTTTGGAATTGATACAGGGCTGTGGGAAGAGAGTGGGATAGTGGGATTAGTTTGGGATTGATACAGGGCTGTGGGGAGAGAGTTGGACTGTGGGATTAGTTTGGGATTGATAGAGGGCTATGGGGAGAGAATGGGACAGTGGGATTAGTTTGGAATTCATACAGGGCTATGGGGTGAGAGTGGTACAGTGGGATTAGTTTGGGATTGATACTGGGCTATGGGGAGAGAGTGGGACTGTGGGATTATTTTGGTATTGCTGCAGGGCTATGGGGAGAGTGGGACAGTGGGATTAGTTTGGGATTGACACAGGGCTATGGGGAGAGAATGGGACAGTGGAGTTAGTTTGGGATTGACACAGGGCTATGGGGAGCGTGCGTGGCAGTGGGATTAGATTGGGATTGATACAGGACTATGGGGAGACTGGGACAGTGGGATTTGTTTGGGATTGTTACAGGGCTATGGGGAGATAGTGGGACAGTGGGATTAGTTTGGGATTGACACAAGGCTATGGGGAGAGAATGGGACAGTGGGGTTAGTTTGGGATTGACACAGGGCTATGGGGAGCGTGCGTGGCAGTGGGATTAGATTGGGATTGATATAGGGCTATGGGGAGACTGGGACAGTGGGATTTGTTTGGGATTGTTACAGGGCTATGGAGAGAGAGTGGGGCAGTGGGATTAGTTTGGGATTGACACAAGGCTATGGGGAGAGAATGGGACAGTGGGGTTAGTTTGGGATTGACACAGGGCTATGGGGAGCGTGCGTGGCAGTGGGATTAGTTTGGGATTGACAGAGGGCTATGGGGAGAGAGTGGGATAGCGCGGTTGGTTTGGAATTGGTAATAGGCTGTGGGGAGAGAGCGGGGCAGTGTGATTACTTTGGAATGGACTAAATAAAGACTGGTTCTCAGATGTCCTGCCATATAAATCAGTCTGATGCAGAATATTCTTGCACAAACTGCTGACGGTCTCTTTTGAAACCATTGAAGGAAGAGAGAGGAGTTTTGTTTTGAAAACAGTCAGCAGAAAAATAGGTATTTGCCACTGAGTGACAAATTGAAATGCAGCAGTAAAAGATGCTTGAAGAATCTCAACAAGAGTGAAGAGGTGCGGGTGATATAACGGTTCTCTGATACTAATTCAGATTGCTCTTTCGATTTGTGCTTGTGTTAAATCCGATTTCAGCAGCAGTTTGGAAGCTCCAGAAGACATAGGAGCGGAAGTAAGGCCATTCGGCCCATCAAGTCCACTCCACCATTCAATCATGGCTGATTTCATCTCCATTTACCCGCTCTCTCTCCATAGCCCTTAATTCCTCGAGAAATCAAGAATTTATCAACTTCTGTCTTAAAGACACACAACGTCCCGGCCTCCACCGCCCTCTGTGGCAATGAATTCCACAGACCCACCACTCTCTGGCTGAAGACATTTCTCCTCATCTCTGTTCTAAAGTCACTCCCTTTTATTCTAAGGCTGTGCCCCTGGGTCCTAGTCTCCCCTGTTAATGGAAACAACTTCCCTACGTCCACCCTATCTAAGCCATCCATTATCTTGTAAGTTTCTGTTAGATCTCCCCTCAACCTCCTAAACTCCAATGAATATAATCCCAGGATCCTTAGACGTTCATCGTATGTTAGGCCTACCATTCCTGGGATCATCCGTGTGAATCTCCGCTGGACCCGCTCCAGTGCCAGTATGTCCTTCCTGAGGTGTGGGGCCCAATATAAAAGCTGCCCTGAAGTTTGATTGACTGTCCAGAGAATGAGGAAGATTGTTTTATTGTGTAGTTCTCCCAGTAAGATATCACTTAAAGGGTGTGAGTTATTCTGCTGGGATTAAATTTGCCTGAATGATCCACTGCACAGGCATATTGCGGAATCAGTAAACAATTTCCTGACCGACTCCATCCTGCTCAAAGTGAATTGAGGATCAAAAGCCGGACCAAACTCCTCACTTCAGTCAATTGCACCACAGACCCATTCACTGGTGGGCGGCACGGTAGCACAGTGGTTAGCACTGTTGCTTCACAGCTCCAGGGTCCCAGGTTCAATTCCCGGCTTGGGTCGCTGCCTGTGCGGAGTCTGCACGTTCTCCCCCGTGCCTGCGTGGGTTTCCTCCGGGTGCTCCGGTTTCCTCCCACAAGCCACAAAAGACGTGCTTGTTGGGTGAATTGGGCATTCTGAATTCTCCCTCTGTGACCCGAACAGGCGCCGGAATGTGGCGACGAGGGGATTTTCACAGTAACTTCATTGCAGTGTTAATGTATGCCTACTTGTGACAATAATAAAGATTATTATTATTATGCTTTGTTCCTCCCTCTGCTTCGTTTTATCCAATAATTCTCAGCAGTTTTACGTCCACATCACATATCATTTCCTGGCTGACATATTAGAAGCATAGAAACAAATAAAATAGGACCAGAATGAGGCCATTCGGCCCTTCGAGCCTGCTCCACCATTCATGATGATCATGGTTTAACATCCAATTCAATAGCCTAATCCCACTTTCCCCTCATATAGTTTGATCGCCTTCGCCCCAAGTGCTATATCTAACTGCTTTTTGAAACCATACAATGTTTTATTTTCTTTTTTAAAAATAAATTTAGAGTAGCCAATTATTTTTTTTTCCCAATTAAGGGGCAATTTAGCGCGGCCAATCCACCTACCCTGCACATCTTTGGGTTGTGGGGGCGAGACCCACGCAGACACGGGGAGAATGTGCAAACTCCACACTGACAGTGACCCGGGGCCGGGATCGAACCTGGTGGCGCAGTGGTTAGCACTGCTGCCTCACAGCGCTGAGGACCCATGTTCGATCCCGGCTCTGGGTCACTGTCCGTGTGGAGTTTGCACATTCTCCCCGTGTTTGCGTGGGTTTCGCCCCCACAACCCAAAGACGTGCAGGGTAGGTGGATTGGCCACGCTAAATTGCCCCTTAATTGGAAAAAATGAATTGTGTGCTCTAAATTTTTTTTAAAAAGGATTCGAACCCGGGCCCTCAGCGCCGCAGTCCCAGTGCTAACCACTGCGCCTCATGCCGCCCAAAAACCATACAATGGTTTGACAACTACTTCTTGTGGGAATGAATTCCACAGCCCGACCACTCTTTGTGTGAAGAAATGTCTCCACATCTCTGTCCTAACTGGTCTACCCCCGTATCCTCAGACTGTGACCCCTGGTTCTGGACACACCCACCATCAGGAACTTCGTTCCGGCATCTACCCTGTCCAGTCCTGTTAGAACTTTATAGGTTTCTACGAGATTTCCCCTCATTGGGTGCGGATGTGCAGGTCACTGGGGGAATGGGCGGCGCGGTAGCTTAGTGGTTAGCACAATTGCTTCACAGCTCCAGGGTCCCAGGTTCGATTCCGGCTTGGGTCACAGTCTGTGCGGAGCCTGCACCTCCTCCCCGTGTCTGCGTGGGTTTCCTCCGGGTGCTCCGGTTTCCTCCCGCAAGTCCTGAAAGACGTGCTTGTTAATTGAATCGGACATTCTGAATTCTCCCTCAGTGTATCCGAACAGGCGCCGGAATGTGGCGGCTAGGGGATTATCACAGTAACCTCATTGCAGTGTTAATGTAAGCCTACTTGTGACACTAATAAAGATTGGTATTATTAATTGGAAAAATCAAAAAGATCCTGTTGATCATGATGCGACTGAGAGAGGGACGCAAGGGAGACAGACAGACTTGAGCTGAGAATGAATCGCCAGTGATATGTGGAAAGATATCCACAAGGTGGAGGTTGCTGTCCCACATCGGTCATAGAACAATCCCACATCACTTCCCCCTCCCCGTCTCAACAACCCCCAAACCACCCCAGTCTGCTGCAGTCTCCCAGGGCAGCAGATGGTGCTGTGCTGAGCAGTTGAGAGACTGCCTTCCTCTTTAAGAAACAGCGCTGTTGATGTAGTGTCCAGTTTGGGTCGCGCTGAAGTGCTGTAATAGTTTGCAGACTCCGCACTCAGCCTGGGAGACAAAGAAGAAAAAAATCGAGCAGCAGCAATGGGGCAAACGGAGGGAATCCTCAGCTCTTAGATTCAAGCATCCGCCATGGACAAGCAAAAAGGTAAACTCAACACCCACTCCTCTGCTGCTGTCTCGACAGGCACAGAATGTTTAAATTCAATCTTGCTAAATGCATGCGTTGCCAAAACTCTCCCCCCGCCCCCTACAAATGCATTGATAAAACTTAGAGGCTGCAGACTTGTCCTCGCGACCAAGCAGAACCACCTCCAGCAAATCAACAACCTTTTGCAAGTGTTGTACAAACACACAAATGTTTTGACACTCTCGAGTGCTGTGGCAAATAGCGCCCTGGGGCTGACAGGGGCATGCTTTGTGAAGAATGTCACTGTCACACCAGCTCACAGGGCAAATATTATTTTCGGTTGAAAAGAAAACTTACAACCTGATGTGTGTCTGTAGTGTAATGTGGTCAGGATTGTTCGGTCTGCTTGCAATGTGATGCGTTCAGGGATGTCTAATGTGTTTGTCATGTCATGTGTTTCAGGGGTGTTTTTTTAATGTGTTGTGTGTTTTCAGTGTACAGGAGGGGCAGCACAGTAGCACAGTGGTTAGCACAGTTGCTCCACAGCACCAGGGTCCCAGGTTTGATTCCGGGCTTGGGTGACTGTCTGTGTGGAGTCTGCACGTTCTCCTCGTGTCTGCGTGGGTTTCCTCCGGGTGCTCCGGTTTCCTCCCACAAGTCCCGAAAGACGTGCTGTTCGGTGAATTGCGCATTCTAAATTCTCCCTCAGTGTACCCGAACAGGCACCGCAGTGTGGCGACTAGGGGCTTTTCACAGTAACTTCATTGCAGTGTTAATGTCAGCCTATTTGTGACACGAATAAAGATTATTATTCTAAATAGAAGCAGGAATAGTCCATGTTACCCTTCGAATCTGCTCTGCCATTCATTCAATAATATCAGGATCCTCTCCCGCTCCTTGATTCTTCCCAAAAAACTTATCGACCTCTGTCTTCAATACCAACCACTGCGCTTCCACAATCCCAAAGATTCACAACTTTCACTGAAGAAATTTCACCCCATCCCTGTCCTAAAAAGCCGACCGTTCAGCTTGAGACTACGATCCTGGGTTCTGGAATCTCCAGCTGGAGGACACCACCTCTCAATATCCACCCTGTCAAGCTATCGAAGAATGTGAAAAACGTATTCTAATCCCATCTGCCAGCTCTTGGCCCATAGCCTAGAATGTTAAGACGTGCCAAGTGCTCATCCAGGGACTTTTTAAAGGATGTGAGGCAACCCGGCTCTACCCCCCTCCCAGGCCGTGCATTCCAGACCGTCACCACCCTCCGGGGAAAATCCCTTTTCCTCAAATCCCTCCAAACCTCCTGACCCTTCACTTTCAACTCGCGACTGACCCTTCAACTAAGGGGATACAAGGGCGGCATGTGACACAGTGGTTAGCACTGGGACTGCGGCGCTGAGGATCCGGGTTCGAATCCCGGCTCTGGGTCACTGTCCGTGTGGAGTTTGCACATTCTCCCCGTGTCTGCGTGGGTTTCACCCCCACAACCCAAAGATGTGCAGGTTAAGTGTATTGGCCGCGCTAAATTGCCCCTTAATTGGAAAAAGAAAAATAATTGGCTACTCTAAATTTATTTTAAAACATTTTTAAAACTAAGGGGACTAGCTGCTCCCTAACCACCCTGTCCGTGCCCCTCAGAATCGTGTCCACCTCGATCAGGTCGCCCCTCAGCCTTCTCTGCTCCAGCGAAAACAACCCCAGCCTATCCAACCTCTCTTCATAACATAAACGCTCCAGCCCAGGCAACATCCTGGTGAATCCCCTCTGCACGCCGTCCAGTGCAATCACATCCTTCCTATAATGTGGCGACGAGAACTGCACACAGCAGTCCAGCTGTGGTTCACCAAAGTTCTGCACAACTCCCAACCTGACCTCCCTGCTTTTGTAATCTACCCTCCATTGATAAAGTGTCCCACATGCTCTCATCCCAGGGATCAATTTAGTGAACCGTCATTATTCCCTGCCAAGGCAAATACATCCTTGAATAAGGCTATAAGATGTAGGACCAGAAGTAGGCCATTCGGCCCTTCGAGTCTGCTCCGCCATTCAATGAGATCATGACCGATCGATGTGATAATCCTCAACTCCACTTTCCCTCCTTGTTCCCATCACCCTCGATTCCCTCACTGATTAAAAATCTGTCCCTCTCAGCCTTGAACATACTTATCCCAGTTTCTGAGACTGCCCTCTGTGATAGAGGTTACTCTTGTACCCCAAGCTCCATGCAATAAAGACTAACACACAATAGGCCTTTCTAAATGCTTGCTGTACCTGCATGTTACCTTTCTGGGATTTTGTACAAGAGCACCCAATCCCTCGGACATGCTGTACCAACATTTCCAGTCCCTTGCCTTTTAAATAGATTCTGCTTTTCTTCCTTTCAAAGTGAATAATCTTGCATTTCCTCCCATTATGTTGTATCTACCACCTTCTCTCTCAATCATTTAACCTGCTCATATCCCTTGGCAGCCTCCTCACAGCTTATTTTCCTCACCTAACTTTGTATCATCAGCAAACTTGGACACTTTACACGTAGTCCGCTCATCTAAGCCTTCGATGTAGTTGAGACACCAATATTGATCCCTGTGGTACCTTAATAATTACAACCTTCCCACTCAAGAATGAACATTTATTCTTATTCTGTTTCCTTTCCTAATTGTGTCCATATTTTACCCCCATGAACCTGGACTCATCCCAGGGATGACCTGTCATTATTCACTCCCCAAGGCAAATACATCCTTCCATAAGACCATAAGATGGAGGTCTTATGAACCAGAATCCTTTGTAAGAACATCTGGCGTGGCACTTTATTGAATGGCGTCTGAAAATCTAAATATACTACATCCACCAGTTCCCCTACATCATCCCTCAAAGTTATATCCTCAAAACACTCAAATAGATCTGACAAGTACAATTTTCCTTCCATAAAATTCTGCCTAATTATATTAGGCTTTTCTAAATGGCCTGATATTATAAAATTCCATTTTCTCACGTTTAATCAAGTCGCCTTTCCTGAATCCCTGATTTTTGAAACCCTCCCAATCCTCAAGAGTACTACTCTTTTTGTAAACATTGCCAACCTATTCCTTTCATCCAATACTCTCCTCAAATGCTTTAGTTAGCCATAGTTGTACCACATTTTCTGTGGTGTTTCTGTTCAAAAGAATGTATATTCATTATTATAAATAGCTTCTTTAAATGTTCACTTTTGCTCATTTACAGTCATGTATTTCAATCTAAATTCCCGATCTACCTTAGCAAAATGGCCCCTCGTAACAATGGAAACTTTGGCTTAAACCCATCACTCCTAAACTGATTATGAAATTCTACCATGTTATGATCACTCTTCCCCAGCGGATATTTTGCAATAAGATTATGAATAAACCCCATGTCACTACAGATCTAAAACAGCCTGTTCTCTAGTTGGTCCCTTGAAATATTATTCCTGTAAACCATCAGCACACTGATTCACATGCATTCCTCCAGTTCAGTATGAGGTGGACTGGTGAGGGTTGGGAGAAAGTATGAGAAAAGGCAATTTAAATCAAGGATATCATTCCAAAGGAGGTGCAGGCGCAATGGGACCTTGGGTTGGATGTGTACAGATTGTTCAAGGTGGCAGGGCAGGTTGAGTGAACGGTTCATAAAACATTTAAGATCCGGGGTTGTAGGGCAGCATGGTGGCGCAGTGGGTTAGCACTGCTGCCTCACGGCGCCGAAGTCCCAGGCTCGATCCCGGCTCTGGGTCACTGCCCGTGTGGAGTTTGCACATTCTCCCCGTGTCTGTGTGAGTCTCACCCCCCCCCCCCCCCCCCACAACCCTGGCCGTGGGGCAGCACGGTAGCATTGTGGATAGCACAATTGCTTCACGGAGCCAGGGTCCCGGGTTCAATTCCCCGCTGGGTCACTGTCTGTGCGGAGTCTACACGTCCTCCCCGTGTCTGCGTGGGTTTCCTCCGGGTGCTCCGGTTTCCTCCCACAGTCCAAAGATGTGCAGGTTAGGTGGATTGGCCATGCTAAATTGCCCTTCGTGTCCAAAATTGCCCTTAGTGTTGGGTGGGGTTACTGGGATAGGGTGGAGGTGTTGACCTTGGGTAGGGTGCTCTTTCCAAGAGCCGGTGCAGACTCGATGGGCCGAATGGCCTCCTTCTGCACTACAAATTCTATGATAAACTCAAAAGATGTGCAGGATAGGTGGATTGGCCGCGCTAAATTGCCCCTTAATCGGAAAAATTATAGAGAGGAAAAAAAAGATCCAGAGATGTATAAATTGAAAGATAAAGTGTAAACACAAGGTCGTTATGGTGAACTTTTATATGAGACGGTATCAGCCCCAACTAGAGTACTGTGTTCAATTCTGGGCACCACACTTTGGGTGACGTCATTAGAGAGGATGCAGAAAATATTTCCGAGAATTGTTCCAGGGATGGGGACTTCAGTTACGGGGATAGATCGGAGAAGCTGGCACCGTTCTCTTTGGAGAAGGGAAGGTTGAGGGGAGTTTTGATGGGGTTTGTTCAAAGTCATGAGGGTGTCTGGGCGGCGACGATAGGGACAAACCTGGCGGAGGGTCGAGCTCCAGAGAATTAAAGTGATTGGCTGAAGAAGCAGAGCAACGTGAGGAAGACCATGTCACACAGCGAGTGGTTCGGATCGGGAACGCACTGCCTGAGAGTGAGTTGGAGGAAGGTTCAGTCGAGGCTTTCAAAAGAGAGGTTGGATCACGATCTGAGGAGAAAAGGGGCGGGAGTCCCCC
Source organism: Scyliorhinus torazame (assembly GCF_047496885.1). NCBI lineage: Eukaryota > Metazoa > Chordata > Chondrichthyes > Carcharhiniformes > Scyliorhinidae > Scyliorhinus > Scyliorhinus torazame. The sequence goes on from NC_092726.1 coordinate 22,764,622, forward strand.
GGTCGCCGACGGCGACACCGCGAAAATCAGAGAATCCAGCCCAAGAAAGCAGAGCTCTGGGGAAAAGGCAGGGGTGTGGGACAACGTGAGTCGCTCTTAGAGACAGCAGGGGGGCGGACACAAGGAGATGAATGGCCTCCTTCTGTACTCTCACCATTTTAGGATTCTACGTCCAAATGATTGCGTTAACGTTGAGTAAAGCTGCAATGTCCCTCATTGAAAGATGGGGCGCTGTTCCTGGAGCTTATATTGGAACACTGCAGCAGGCCGAGGATTGAGATATCAGTGTGGAAGTTCTGGATTCTAGTCGATATGATCTATTCAGATGATGTCTCTCCAGACCTATGGCTCTATGCTGGTGGGAGCCCAGAAACACGATTGATAGGCTGCCTTCCGATTGATTCATGGCCCTCATCGCCTCAGAGTTCACGTGGATGTTTCACAGGCAGTTTGACCTCTCTATCTGAACAGTGTCCTGCCTGGAGAAATGGGGAGCGACAGACAGAGGCATGGAGCCGCAGGGGGAAGGGTTACAAACATTGGAATGCGTTTCATTCACTTGATTTCCTGTTTCCCTGTCCGGTTGGAACGGACTACATGTCACGTTGGTTGCAATCCAAATTATTGAAATGAGGAGAGGATCAGATTGGAAAGCATCAAAGGCTGTGTGAGGTAAACAGCAAGTGAGACGTTCGGGGTGACGCTGTCAGTCCCTGTGCGTGTCCTGAGCCTAAATGTTGTCTGGGGGTACCCTTGGGACCTCCAGAGTGAGTCAGGTGTCTTCCAAATATTCTGGATTCGTCAAGAGTTCACGCCCTAAGTCTGACAGAGTTGGGCGGCACGGTGGCGCAGTGGTTAGCACTGCTGCCTCACGGCGCCGAGGGCCCGGGTTCGATCCCCAGCCCTGGGCCACTGTCCGTGTGGAGTTTGCACATCCTCCCCGTGTCTGCGTGGGTCTCGCCCCCACAACCCAAAGATGTGCAGGTTAGGTGGATTGGCCGCGCTAAATTGCCCCTTCATTGGAAATGTTTTTTTTCATAGAATCATAGAATTTACAGTGCAGAAGGAGGCCATTCGGCCCATCGAGTCTGCACCGGCTCTTGGAAAGAGCACCCTACTTAAACCCGCACCTCCACCCCATCCCCATAACCCCGTAACCCCACCCAACCTTTTGGACACTAAGGGGCAATTTATCATGGCCAATCCACCTAACCCGCACATCTTTGGACTGTGGGAGGAAACCCACGCAGACACGGGGAGAACGTGCAGACTCCGCACGGACAGTGACCCAAGCCGGGAATCGAACCTGGGACCCTGGAGCTGTGAAGCAACTGTGCTAACCACTGTGTTGCCGTGCATTTTATTATTCCTTTATTTCAGCTCTTTTGTCCGTCAACACTAACGTTTACCCTGCCTGACAACCTCCTTTATCATTTAATGTCTCCTGTATTCCACCCTCGCACAGATCCAGGTACCTTTTACTTTCTCCCTTCACTTGCTCAAAACCTATTACATCTCAAAGAACACACCACAGGAACACGCCCTTCGGCCCTCCAAGCGTGTACCGGTCATAATAATAATAATCTTTATCAGTGTCACAAGTCGGCTTACATTACCACTGCAATGAAGTGACTGCGAAAAGCCCCTAGTCGCCACACTCTGGCGCCTGTTCGGACACACAGAGGGAGAATTCAGAATGTCCGATTCACCTAACAGCACGTCTTTCGGGACTTGTGGGAGGAAACCGGAGCGCCCGGAGGAAACCCACGCAGACACGGGGGAGAACGTGCAAACTCCGCACAGACAGTGACCCAAGCCGGGAATCGAACCTGGGACCCCGGTGCTGTGAAGTAACTCATGACAGAGATGGACGCAGGGTCAGATCGAACTGGCTTTCTGCCGCTCAGGTTTGGCTTGGGTTCCTGGGTTGCCTTGTCCGCTTCAACCCATCGCCCCGAGAGAGCGGGGAAAGTGGAGGGAATCAGCTCGACCTCATCACGAGTTAATAAGCCTTCCCCCAAAACCTGACTGGCAGCCGTGCTGCAAGTCACATACCCTTGCTCAGAATCCAAGGAGAACGTAGACAATGAGCTCCCGCTGGGAGGCAAAGGTCGTGGGACGTGGAGGCGAGGTGAAAAACATTCGGGAGAGAGAAAAGTAGGATCTGCAATAAGTCATCTCTCTCGCTTCCCCGCTGGCTCACTGTCTGTGCGGAGTCTGCACGTTCTCCCCCGTGTCTGCGTGGGTTTCCTCCGGGTGCTCCGGTTTCCTCCCACAGCCCAAAGACGTGCAGGTTAGGTGGATTGGCCATGATAAATTGCCCCTTGGAGTCCAAAAAGGTTAGGAGGGGTTATTGGGTTACGGGGATAGGGTGGAAGTGAGGGTTGAAGTGGGTCGGTGCAGACTCGTAGGGCCGAATGGCCTCCTTCTGCACTGTGTGTTCTATGTTCTCTCTCTCTCTGACGCCCCACCCCCAACACGCCGCCCAGCTGAGTGTCACGTCTGAAAAGATCTGAATCTAGGAATGTACATATAATTGTACAGCAATCGGAAATGTTCTTCACTCTCCCATTCCCCGGAGAACAGCCTAGTCTGTTGTTTATTGATGGGGTAGGCAGGGCAATCTGATCTGATTGCAATCTCTGGAATGGTGAGTTATGGCTCCGAGCTGGAAGCTGAGAATAACGTAATCCTTTTAGCACTGCGGTGACCCAGACCAATTCCCTGACTCGTCTTGAGCCCCTTCACCCTCCGGTCTCCTTTCTTGAAAGGCAAAGGTGCCGTTGCTGGGTTACAGGGAGGTTTTTGCCGCCTGTCCCATTGCCTTGGCCTGAGCTGTTGAAATTAGGGACGTGATCTTCCCGAAGGGGAATAAAGTTCCCGAGCGAGGGCCTTTAGCTGCATGTTTCCCAGCACTCGCGGTGACGAGAGACACGCGGGCCGGGGTTCTCCGACCCAGAGCCGGGTCAGAGAATCCCCGGGGTGGGGGCGACAATCACGCCACGCTGCCCCGACGCCGGCTCGCCAATTCTCCGTCGCCGATATTTGGGCACACGCAGGATTGCCGTCGCGCCGGTCAGGGGCCGTTGACAGCCCCCCCCGGCGATTCTCCGGGCCCCGACGGGCCGAGTGGCCGCCGGGTTCAGCCGAGACCCGCCGGCGTGGGTTACTCAGGTCCCACACGGCGGGACCTGGATCTACCGTCCTGGATGGGGGAGGGGGGGGGGGCGTGTTGATGCGACCGCAAGGGGGGCTTCCACAGTGGCCGGGCCCACGATCGGGGCCTACCTGATTGCGTGGGGGCCGCTGTTCCTCCCCGCCTGTAGAGCTCCGCGAGCTCGGCACAGGTCGCGTCGCACCGGCTGGAGCTGAGGGACCACTCCGGGGCCGACCTAGCCTCCGAGGAAGGGGGGCATCCCGGACAATTGAGGACCGCTGACGCCGGAGTGGCTCACGCCGCTTTTCGCGCCGGCGTCAGAACTTGGAGAATCCCGGCCCAGGCTGATCAGCGCGACTCACTTTGGATAAGGGGCCTAAATGGGGAACGCGCGGCCCAGGCCGCACATAGCCCCGTCTTGTACAATGAGGATCTCCGCACGCCGGAACTCCCCATTGGAGCGAGAGATCGGGACGCCATTGTTAAATAGCGACCCGATCTCCGAGGCCCACAAAAAAAAAAATCCCCCACCTCCCCCCCAGCCTGAACGCAAAACGGGAGGGTCCTCAGGACCCCCAAGGCCCCCCCAACACCCACGGCCCTGGCCCAATCGCGCGCGTGCTAAAACAATGCCAGCTTGGCACCTTGGTAAGTCACCCTTGCCTGCTGGCAGTGCCAGATGGTTGGCACACCTTGAGCACACCATATGAAGCCTTTGACCCTGCCGATATCACCGCCTGTACCTTCGAGCCCCATATCGCGGCGGGCATAACCTGGCACCACCCACTGCTTCCATTGCCAGCAACTGGCAGGGTCTCCTGTGGTTTCCATCACCTGCCTGCTCTCAACACCACCTCAACCTGGATCATAGCTTGGCCTCTTGCTGTGCTGGAACCATTCGGTCCATTGATAGCTCTCCGCATGACCAATTTGACTCCCCCACCCTTTCCCTCGAGCCCTGAAACTTTGTTTCCTTCCATGTGCTGACTTTTCCATTTGAAAGTCATGATTAAGCCGGCTCCCCCAACCCCACCCTTGCAGACAGTTATTGCTTGTCTTCAGGCCGTCTTTGGTTCGTTTGCCAATCCATGTCACCTGACTCCTGGTTCCCCCACTCTCTTTGCCCGTGGGAACAGTCTCTCCCTATCTCCTCTGTCTCAGACCTCCGCCTGACTCTGAACACCTCCATCAAATCGCCTGTCATCCATCTCGAAGGCGATTGACTGGGAATCTCTCCAATCAGACTATGTCACTCAATACCCTCGTCCCTGGGACGATTCGCATCGCTTCTTTTCTGCACCCTCTCCAAGGCCCTTTTCCTGAAGTGCAGTGTCCGGGATTGGATGCAACACTCCACTTGCGGCCAAGGGAGAGTTTTGGAAAGGTTATTCGTCATCTCCTTGCTTTTGAATTGCCTCAGGACACGCACCCCAGTGAGAGTCAGTGTCTGTGGGTCCCGTACCCCAGTGAGAGTCTGTGTGTGTGGAACCCGTACCCCAGTGAGAGTCAGTGTGTGTGGAACCCGTACCCCAGTGAGAGTCAGTGTGTGTGGGTCCCGTACCCCAGTGAGAGTCAGTGTGTGTGGAACCCGTACCCCAGTGAGAGTCAGTGTGTGTGGGTCCCGTACCCCAGTGAGAGTCAGTGTGTGTGGGTCCCGTACCCCAGTGAGAGTCAGTGTGTGTGGGTCCCGTAACCCAGTGAGAGTCAGTGTGTGTGGGTCCCGTACCCCAGTGAGAGTCAGTGTGTGTGGGTCCCGTGCCCCAGTGAGAGTCAGTGTGTGTGGGTCCCGCACCCCAGTGAGAGTCAGTGTGTGTGGGTCCTGTACCCCAGTGAGAGTCAGTGTGTGTGGGTCCTGTACCCCAGTGAGAGTCAGTGTGTGTGGGTCCCGTACCCCAGTGAGAGTCAGTGTATGTAGGTCCCGTATCCCAGTGAGAGTCAGTGTGTGTGGGTCCCGCACCCCAGTGAGAGTCAGTGTGTGTGGGTCCCATACCCCAGTGAGAGTCAGTGTGTGTGGAACCCGCACCCCAGTGAGAATCAGTGTGTGTGGGTCCCGTACCCAAGTGAGAGTCAGTGTGTGTGGGTCCCGTACCCCAGTGAGAGTCAGTGTGTGTGGCACCCGTACCCCAGTGAGAGTCAGTGTGTGTGGGTCCTGTACCCCAGTGAGAGTCAGTGTGTGTGGGTCCTGTGCCCCAGTGAGAGTCAGTGTATGTGGGTCCCGTACCCCAGTGAGAGTCAGTGTGTGTGGGTCCCATACCCCAGTGAGAGTCAGTGTGTGTGGGTCCCGTACCCCAGTGAGAGTCAGTGTGTGTGGGTCCCGTACCCCAGTGAGAGTCAGTGTGTGTGGCACCCGTCCCCCAGTGAGAGTCAGTGTGTGTGGGTCCCGTACCCCAGTGAGAGTCAGTGTGTGTGGGTCCCGCACCCCAGTGAGAGTCAGTGTGTGTGGGTCCCGTACCCCAGTGAGAGTCAGTGTGTGTGGGTCCCGTACCCCAGTGAGAGTCAGTGTGTGTGGGACCCGTACCCCAGTGAGAGTCAGTGTGTGTGGGTCCCATATCCCAGTGAGAGTCAGTGTGTGTGGGTCCCGCACCCCAGTGAAAGTCAGTGTGTGTGGGACCCGTACCCCAGTGAGAGTCAGTGTGTGTGGGTCCCGTACCCCAGTGAGAGTCAGTGTGTGTGGGTCCCGTACCCCAGTGAGAGTCAGTGTGTGTGGCACCCGTCCCCCAGTGAGAGTCAGTGTGTGTGGGTCCCGTACCCCAGTGAGAGTCAGTGTGTGTGGGACCCGTACCCCAGTGAGAGTCAGTGTGTGTGGCACCCGTCCCCCAGTGAGAGTCAGTGTGTGTGGGTCCCGTATCCCAGTGAGAGTCAGTGTGTGTGGGTCCCATACCCCAGTGAGAGTCGGTGTGTGTGGGACCCGTACCCCAGTGAGAGTCAGTGTGTGTGGGACCCGTACCCCAGTGAGAGTCAGTGTGTGTGGGTCCCGCACCCCAGTGAGAGTCAGTGTGTGTGGGTCCCATACCCCAGTGAGAGTCAGTGTGTGTGGGTCCCGTACCCCAGTGAGAGTCAGTGTGTGTGGCACCCGTCCCCCAGTGAGAGTCAGTGTGTGTGGGTCCCGTACCCCAGTGAGAGTCAGTGTGTGTGGGTCCCGCACCCCAGTGAGAGTCAGTGTGTGTGGGTCCCGTACCCCAGTGAGAGTCAGTGTGTGTGGGTCCCGTACCCCAGTGAGAGTCAGTGTGTGTGGGACCCGTACCCCAGTGAGAGTCAGTGTGTGTGGGTCCCATATCCCAGTGAGAGTCAGTGTGTGTGGGTCCCGCACCCCAGTGAAAGTCAGTGTGTGTGGGACCCGTACCCCAGTGAGAGTCAGTGTGTGTGGGTCCCGTACCCCAGTGAGAGTCAGTGTGTGTGGGTCCCGTACCCCAGTGAGAGTCAGTGTGTGTGGCACCCGTCCCCCAGTGAGAGTCAGTGTGTGTGGGTCCCGTACCCCAGTGAGAGTCAGTGTGTGTGGATCCCGTATCCCAGTGAGAGTCAGTGTGTGTGGGTCCCGTACCCCAGTGAGAGTCAGTGTGTGTGGGTCCCGTACCCCAGTGAGAGTCAGTGTGTGTGGGACCCGTACCCCAGTGAGAGTCAGTGTGTGTGGGTCCCATATCCCAGTGAGAGTCAGTGTGTGTGGGTCCCGTACCCCAGTGAGAGTCAGTGTGTGTGGGTCCCGTACGCCAGTGAGAGTCAGTGTGTTTGGGTCCCGTACCCCAGTGAGAGTCAGTGTGTGTGGGTCCCGTACCCCAGTGAGAGTCGGTGTGTGTGGGTCCCGTACCCCAGTGAGAGTCAGTGTGTGTGAGTCCTGTACCCCAGTGAGAGTCAGTGTGTGTGGGTCCCGTACCCCAGTGAGAGTCAGTGTGTGTGGGTCCTGTACCCCAGTGAGAGTCAGTGTGTGTGGGTCCCGTACCCCAGTGAGAGTCAGTGTGTGTGGGTCCTGTACCCCAGTGAGAGTCAGTGTGTGTGGGTCCTGTGCCCCAGTGAGAGTTAGTGTATGTGGGTCCCGTACCCCAGTGAGAGTCAGTGTGTGTGGGTCCCATACCCCAGTGAGAGTCAGTGTGTGTGGGTCCTGTGCCCCAGTGAGAGTCAGTGTATGTGGGTCCCGTATCCCAGTGAGAGTCAGTGTGTGTGGGTCCCGTACCCCAGTGAGAGTCGGTGTGTGTGGGTCCCGCACCCCAGTGAGAGTCAGTGTGTGTGGGTCCCATACCCCAGTGAGAGTCAGTGTGTGTGGGTCCCGTACCCCAGTGAGAGTCAGTGTGTGTGGCACCCGTCCCCCAGTGAGAGTCAGTGTGTGTGGGTCCCGTACCCCAGTGAGAGTCAGTGTGTGTGGGTCCCGCACCCCAGTGAGAGTCAGTGTGTGTGGGTCCCGTACCCCAGTGAGAGTCAGTGTGTGTGGGTCCCGTACCCCAGTGAGAGTCAGTGTGTGTGGGACCCGTACCCCAGTGAGAGTCAGTGTGTGTGGGTCCCATATCCCAGTGAGAGTCAGTGTGTGTGGGTCCCGCACCCCAGTGAAAGTCAGTGTGTGTGGGACCCGTACCCCAGTGAGAGTCAGTGTGTGTGGGTCCCGTACCCCAGTGAGAGTCAGTGTGTGTGGGTCCCGTACCCCAGTGAGAGTCAGTGTGTGTGGCACCCGTCCCCCAGTGAGAGTCAGTGTGTGTGGGTCCCGTACCCCAGTGAGAGTCAGTGTGTGTGGGACCCGTACCCCAGTGAGAGTCAGTGTGTGTGGCACCCGTCCCCCAGTGAGAGTCAGTGTGTGTGGGTCCCGTACCCCAGTGAGAGTCAGTGTGTGTGGATCCCGTACCCCAGTGAGAGTCGGTGTGTGTGGGTCCCGTACCCCAGTGAGAGTCAGTGTGTGTGAGTCCTGTACCCCAGTGAGAGTCAGTGTGTTTGGGTCCCGTACCCCAGTGAGAGTCAGTGTGTGTGGGTCCTGTACCCCAGTGAGAGTCAGTGTGTGTGGGTCCCGTACCCCAGTGAGAGTCAGAGTGTGTGGGTCCTGTACCCCAGTGAGAGTCGGTGTGTGGAACCCGTACCCCAGTGAGAGTCAGTGTGTGTGGGTCCCGTACCCCAGTGAGAGTCAGTGTGTGTGGGTCCTGTACCCCAGTGAGAGTCAGTGTGTGTGGGTCCCGTACCCCAGTGAGAGTCAGTGTGTGTGGGTCCTGTACCCCAGTGAGAGTCAGTGTGTGTGGGACCCGTACCCCAGTGAGAGTCAGTGTGTGTGGGTCCCGCACCCCAGTGAGAGAGGCAGTGTGTGTGGGTCCCGTACTCCAGAGAGAGTCAGTGTGTGTGGGTCCCGCACACCAGTGAGAGTCAGTGTGTGTGGGTCCCGTACCCCAGTGAGAGTCAGTGTGTGTGGGTCCCGTACCCCAGTGAGAGTCAGTGTGTGTGGGACCCGTACCCCAGTGAGAGTCAGTGTGTGTGGGTCCCGTACCCCAGTGAGAATCAGTGTGTGTGGAACCCGTACCCCAGTGAGAGTCAGTGTGTGTGGGACCCGTACCCCAGTGAGAGTCAGTGTGTGTGGGTCCCGTACCCCAGTGAGAGTCAGTGTGTGTGGGTCCCGTACCCCAGTGAGAGTCAGTGTGTGTGGGTCCCGTACCCCAGTGAGAGTCAGTGTGTGTGGGTCCCGTACCCCAGTGAGAATCAGTGTGTGTGGAACCCGTACCCCAGTGAGAGTCAGTGTGTGTGGAACCCGTACCCCAGTGAGAGTCAGTGTGTGTGGGTCCCGTACCCCAGTGAGAGTCAGTGTGTGAGGGACCCGTACCCCAGTGAGAGTCAGTGTGTGTGGAACCCGTACCCCAGTGAGAGTCAGTGTGTGTGGAACCCGCACCCCAGTGAGAGTCAGTGTGTGCGGGTCCCGTACCCCAGTGAGAGTCAGTGTGTGTGGGACCCGTACCCCAGTGAGAGTCAGTGTGTGTGGGTCCCGTACCCCAGTGAGAGTCGGTGTGTGTGGGGCCCGTACCCCAGTGAGAGTCAGTGTATGTGGGTCCCGTATCCCAGTGAGAGTCAGTGTGTGTGGGTCCCGTACCCCAGTGAGAGTCAGTGTGTGTGGGTCCTGTGCCCCAGTGAGAGTCAGTGTATGTGGGTCCCGTATCCCAGTGAGAGTCAGTGTGTGTGGAACGCGTACCCCAGTGAGAGTCAGTGTGTGTGGAACCCGCACCCCAGTGAGAGTCAGTGTGTGCGGGTCCCGTACCCCAGTGAGAGTCAGTGTGTGTGGGACCCGTACCCCAGTGAGAGTCAGTGTGTGTGGGTCCCGTACCCCAGTGAGAGTCGGTGTGTGTGGGGCCCGTACCCCAGTGAGAGTCAGTGTATGTGGGTCCCGTATCCCAGTGAGAGTCAGTGTGTGTGGGTCCCGTACCCCAGTGAGAGTCAGTGTGTGTGGGTCCTGTGCCCCAGTGAGAGTCAGTGTATGTGGGTCCCGTATCCCAGTGAGAGTCAGTGTGTGTGGGTCCCGTACCCCAGTGAGAGTCAGTGTGTGTGGGTCCCATACCCCAGTGAGAGTCAGTGTGTGTGGGTCCCGTACCCCAGTGAGAGTCAGTGTCTGTGGGACCCATACCCCAGTGAGAGTCAGTGTGTGTGGGTCCCGCACCCCAGTGAGAGTCAGTGTGTGCGGGACCCATACCCCAGTGAGAGTCAGTGTGTGTGTGGGTCCTGTACCCCAGTGAGAGTCAGTGTGTGTGGGTCCCGTACCCCAGTGAGAGTCGGTGTGTGTGGGTCCTGTACCCCAGTGAGAGTCAGTGTCTGTGGGACCCATACCCCAGTGAGAGTCGGTGTGTGTGGAACCCGTACCCCAGTGAGAGTCAGTGTGTGTGGAACCCGTACCCCAGTGAGAGTCAGTGTGTGTGGGTCCCGTACCCCAGTGAGAGTCAGTGTGTGTGGGCTGGAAAATCTTGATATTCGTTCTCTTGAAGCTGAAGTGCTCTCCCCTGACAGTCCTACAAACCGAAACGGCAGACAATCTCTCCAAATCGAACAGCCGAACCTCTTGAATCTGACAAACGAATATTGCAAATGCTCCTGTCACCCGCCATTTAAGGCCAAGGCTGACTGTGGCTCTCTGATAGTTTGTTTATGTGACTGTTAATTCCTCAACCCTGCTGTCACTGTCATCTCCTGGAGCCAAGAAATCTTCCAAAGAAAAACTGGATGGTTTGAATGCCAAGTCAAGAATTCACACAGAGAGCGAGAGAGAGAGGGAAACAAAAGCAAATGTGTTTTTCGCATGTACATGTTGAAGATTGAGGAAGCGGTTAAATTCTAGATTCATTCCTTTGCAGCTTATATTCTCATTCGATGTTGTCTCATGGGGTTATGCTCTCGTGAATCTCAGATCCAGTTTGGTAAGATTGCTGTCACTATCCGAGCTGTCGAACAATCAAAGCCTTGCCCAATTACCCAGCTTCCTGAAATATATTTAATAAACGACAGGATGCTGGGAAAGACAATTTGTAAAAACTGTGGTTCACAAGCTAAGATCATCGAGGAGGGGTGGGGGAACGTGGGTGGGGGAAGGGGGGCGGCGAGAGCATCGGTGTCAGCTATGGCTCAATGTTTCGCTCCTCTGCATCAGTAGATTGTGGGATCAAGTCCGGCTCAGGAGCCGGGGGCGCTTAATCCATGCTGTCCCCACCTTTCAGCGCAGTACCGAGGGAGTGCTACACTCTCTGAGGCGCTGTCTTTCAGATGAAACCTTAAACCTAACCCCCTCTCAGCTGCTCTTTTGGGTGGCTGTCAAAGATCCCGCAGCAAAGGACAAAGAACATTACAGCATAGGAACAGGCCCTTCGGCCCACTACGCCTGCGCTGAGCCAGATTCCTTTAGACCTACTACTTATCGTCTAAACAATCTGTATCCCTTCATGTGTCTATCAAGATACATCTTAAACTTTGCTATCCTGCCCGCCTCCACCACCACCACTGGCAACGCGTTCCAGGCACCCACCATCCTCTGCGTGAAAAACATCTTCCCGAAACTTTCCCCCTCTCACCTTGAACCTGTGCCCCCTTGTAATTGAGTCTCCCACCCTGGGATAAAGCTTCTGACTAATCCTGTCGATACCTCTCGTAATTTTGTCGAGGTCTCCCCTCAGCCTCCGTCTTTCCATCGAAAACAATCCGAGTTTATTCGACCTCTCCTCATAGCTAACACCCTCCAGACCAGGCAACATCCTGGTGAACCTTCTTTGCCCTCTCTCCAAAGCATTCACGTCCTTTTGGAAGTGTGGCGACGGGAACAGCACGCGATATTCCAAATGTGGCCCAACTAAAGTTTTATACAGCTGTAGCCTGACCATTGTCCTCAATGGCCAGGCCGATGAAGGCAAGTAGGCCGTATGCCTTCTGAAGCACTCTGCTGAAGAGCAGAGATCTTCTCCTGTGGATCCATTGCCTAGTATTTATCCCTCAACCAACAACTCTTCCAAACACCCATGCCCCTCCGTTTTCACGAGTACAAATATGTTGAAATAATCCCCAGATGTGGGGCGAGAACCGTTTCTGGCACCAGCAGTTCATTCCCAGAGGCAGGTTTTCCCAAGTCCTGTGCGGCTGAGGTGGGATCCGTTCCAGCTACTAAATGATTCCAGGAGCTGGGCAAGGAGATGCCAGATCTTGCGATTTTAGTTGTGGAAAATAGTGGGCTGAATCCGTCACTATGTCCTCCCGCCGGGGTGGAAACGGTGGCGTTTTACGACAGAAAGAAATGGTGTAAAATGGCCGCCGATCCTCCGTTTGGCTGGGGGGGGGGGGGGGGGGGGGGGGGTTTGCATCAAGGCAGCGTAGAGCACCCGGCTCGAGCTGCCAACACGGCTCGGAGAATTGCCGGGTCCACGGCCGCGCGTGCGCGAACGGCGGCGTCCTGCGACGTGGCGCCGGCTGCTTGCGGACCTCAAAGCTCCCCCTTCTCAGTGCTCTCCCTCCACACTTATACCCCACACTTTCTCTTCCCCTCTCCGTCATCCCCATCCCTCCTCCCCCTTGGAGGAGAGTGGGAGCCTGCAAAGTTCAAATTCACGTTTTAAGAAACCACGGGCACAGTTCAGCGACTGCGTTGTCCCCGGCACGGGTCTGGTCGCACCGGGTGATAACGGAAGAAGGGGAAAAAACAAAAATCAAGATTCGCGCTGGGCGTGAACCGTTTTACGATCCCCCCCCCCCGCCCCCCCACCCAGCCCGCTCCCGATGAAGAATTTCAGATCTCGGCCAAAAATGGCGAGAGTATTCATTGACCCAAATTTGCCTGCATTTCAATCTCACGAACGAGATTGGCTTCCCGGGAATGACCCAACTCCCAGCAGGAAGTCACGCGGGTGTCGCTTAGTACTCCTGCTCAATGACGTGAAGCTGGCGCAATGGCTGCTGAGGGGAAGTGAGAAGGTGAGTAGCACTTTCTGGCATTCAGCACAAGGGCACCGTTGGGTCTTGGGCTTGGTCGGGGGGGGCTGAAGCGTTCCAGATCGGGGGTCCCCCCTGGATCGGGAGCGGTGTGGTGCTTTTCAAGCCATCTTTAAATATTGTGGCGACCCACAACAGGGGCAACTACAGCTGAACCCTGTCTGTCCCACCAAACTCTTCCAGGACAGAGCCCGGCTGCAGCTTCTCTCCTGAAAGACAATTTCACTCCCTTTGACCATGAGCAGCCTCTAGCTTCACAGCTGAAGGCTCTTTCAAATGAGGAATCATCTTTGGTAGTTGTGAGAGCACGTCACAGCTGCAGGTTGTGTTTGCTGCTTGCAGGGCGGCACGGCGGCGCAGTGGTTAGCACTGCTGCCTCACGGCGCCGAGGTCCCAGGTTCGATCCCGGCTCTGGGCCACTGTCCGTGTGGAGTTTGCACATTCTCCCCGTGTCTGCGTGGGTTTCGCCCCCACAACCCAAAGATGTGCAGGGTAGGTGGATTGGTTACACTAAATTGCCCCTTTATTTAAAAAAAAAGAGATTTGGTCGACTGGACCTGCATTCACTGGGATTGAGAAGAATGAGAGGGGATCTCATCGAAACGTATAAAAGAACAATATAGCGCAGGAACAGGCCCTTCGGCCCTCCAAGCCTGTGCCGACCATGGTACCTGCCTAAACTAAAACCGTCTGCACTTACGGAGTCCGTATCCTTCCATTCCCGCCCTATTCAGATATTTGTCGAGATGTCCCTTAAATGCCGCTATCGTAGCTGCTCCCACCACCTCCCCAGGCAGCGCCTTCCATATATTTACCACCCTGTGTAAAAAAACTTGCCTCGCACATCTGCTCTAAACTTTTCTCCAGGCACTTTAAACCTATGTCCCCCAGTACGTGACTCTCCTACCCTAGGAAAGAGCATCTGACTGTCCACTCTGTCCATGCCCCTCATAATCTTGTGGACCTCGATCAGGTCGCCTCGCAACCTCCGTCGTTCCAGCGAGAACAGACCGAGTTTATCTCACCTCTCCTCATAGCCAATGCCCTCCTTACCAGGCAACATCCTAGCAAACCGCTTCTGTACCCTCGCCAAAGCATCCACATCCTTCTGGTAGTGTGGCAGAATTATGCACAATATTCCAAATGAGGCCTAACTAAGGTCCAGTACGCTGCAGCATGATTTGCCAATTTTTAAATTCAATGCCCCTACCGATAAATGCCAGCATGCGGTCTGCCTTCTTGACTCCGTTCTCCACCTGCTTTGGACTGAGATGAGGGGAGGGTGGGAAACTCTCGACCACAGAAAGCTGCGTATTTAAGAATGAAATAGCTGGATTTTTAGACACTAAAGGCATCAAGGGGTATGGGGAGTATGACGGTGAGATAGACTAGAGGATCAGCCATGATCACATCGATGGGCCGAATGGCCCACTCCTCTGTGTGCGTGAGACTGTGCTGGCAGGGAATGTTTTACCAGACTGGCCGAGTCTCGGGAATTCGGGAACGTCCCTAGACCTTGCCAATTGGGAAAGTCAAACAAATTTCATTCTGAAAACAGTTCATTGAAGGTAAAGGATTTAACCGCTGGACTTTGCAAAAGTAGGAGCCATGATTCATGTCCGGCTCATTGACTGACGTGATAACTCACCGGAGGGAACCCACGCAGACACGCGCAGACTCCGCACTGACAGTGACCCAGTGGGGAATCGAACCTGGCGCTGTGAAGCAACAGTGCTAACCACTGTGCTACTGTGCTGCCCCTAAGTTCATGTCAGCCTTGGCACTAATATTGGACGTGACGGCACCGAATCAGCCAGATGTGCAATCTGGTAGCACAGGTGGTTCTGACTTGCGAGGTTTGTGCCTTCCCTGCAAAGAAAACTCCTCACGGATGAAATAACGGCTCCGTTATCCAGAACGTTTTCTTGGGAAAGGGACGAAACGGGGGCAGAATGACCTGGACGTTGGCTTTGATTTTTCGGATGAGGACAGTTGATGCTCGACACGCAGGGTGAAACAAGACCGTATTCAGAGACTACTTCACCCATGAACATATCTGGCACTATTGTGTGTCCCAGCTTTGATCCCGTTCTGGGAATGCAGTGCAGAGTCGTGAAGACGGAGTTCACACTGGAAGTCCTGCTCCTTGGTTGGAGTGATGTGGAAGCTGTTGTTACTCTCTTCTCTCTGCAGATCTCACTCAGATCTGGCTAGCCGTTGCTGGCGAGGTGTCCACTTGCATTTGCCCGTGCTTTTCACAAGAACAGAAAATGCCGCTCAGTCTTTGAAGGGAAAACTGAGTCACGAGGGCACAGAAGGAGGCCATTGGGCCCATCGGGGTGATGCTAGCCCTCTGCAGAGCAATCCAACCTGTCCTTTTCACCCACTCTATCCCACTCTTTCCCTCATTTGCTCGTCCGATTTCCTTTTCAAATCACTCATTGCACTCTCTTCAACCACCCTGAAGCATGCAGATCCAGCAAGCAATTAGGAAGGCAAATGGCAAGTTGGCCTTGAAAGCAAGAGGTACAAGAAGAAAAGTGTCTTGGTAACGCTCTCCAGTGTTTTGGTGAGATCACTTCTGGAGCACTATATACAGTTTTGGTCTCCACGTGTAATAAAGGATATACTTGACTTTCTGACCCACAGACTACAATCAGTAAAAATAAACAACAACACCTCCTCCACAATAGTCCTCAATACTGGTGCCCCGCAAAGTTGCGTACGTAACTCCTTACTCTACTCCCTGTACACACACGACTGCGTGGCAAAACTTGGCTCCAACTCCATCGACAAGTTTGCTGACGACATGGCCATAGTGGGCCGGATCTCGAATAACGACGAGTCCGAATACAGGAGGGAGATTGAGAACCTAGTGGAGTGGCGCAGCGACAACAATCTCTCCCTCAATGCCAGCAAAACTGAAGAGCTGGTCATTGACTTCAGGAAGCAAAGTACTGTCCACACCCCTGTCAGCATCAACGGGGCCGAGGTGGAGATGGTTAGCAGTTTCAAATTCCTAGGGATACACATCACCAACAATCTGTCCTGGTCCACCCACGTCGACGCTACCACCAAGAAAGCACAACAGCGCCTATACTTCCTCAGGAAACTAAGGAAAGTCGGCATGTCCACACTGACTCTTACCAACTTTTACAGATGCACCATAGAAAGCATCCTATCGGGCTGCATCACAGCCTGGTATGGCAACTGCTTGGCCCAAGACCGCAAGAAACTTCAGAGAGTCATGAACACCGCCCAGTCCATCACGTGAACCTGCCTCCCATCCATTGACTCCATCTACACCTCCCGCTGCCTGGGGAAAGCGGGCAGCATAATCAAAGACCCCTCCCACCCAGCTGACTCACTCTTCCAACCTCTTCCATTGGGCAGGAGATACAGAAGTCTGAGAACACGCACGAACAGACTCAAAAACAGCTTCTTCCCCGCTGTTACCAGACTCCTAAACGACCCTCTTATGGACTGAGCTCAGTAACACTACACCCCTGTATGCTTCACCCGATGCTGGTGTTTATGTAGTTACATTGTGTTGCCTATTATGTATTTTATTTTAATGTTATTTTCTTCCCATGTACTCAATGATCTGTTGAGCTGCTCGCAGAAAAACATTTTTCAGTGTACCTCAGTAGACGTGACAATAAACCAATCCAATCCAACTTGCATTGGAGGCGATGCAGCGAAAGTTCACTAAATTGGTTCTGGGAGTGTCCTGTGATAAGAGGCTAAGTGTATTCTCTGGAGCTTAGAAGAATAAGAGGCGATCTCATTGAGATATACAAAATTCTGAATGGGTTTATAAGCTGGACACTGGGAGGTCGGGGGATCGAGAACACGGGGGTCACAATCTCGGGATAAGGGAGCCGATCATTTAGGACTAAGGTGAGGAGGGATTTCTTCACTCAAAGGATTGGGAATATTTGGAATGGTCAACCCCAGAGGATTGTGGGTGCTCAATCGTTGAATACATTTAAGGCTGTGGTACAGACACATAGAATCTCTACAGTGCAGAAGGAGGCCATTCGGCCCATTGAGTCGGCACTGACCCTCTGAAAGAGCATCATATCCAGGCTCACTCCCCCCACCCTGATCCCGTAACCTCCTTTAGATTCTAAGGGAGAATTGAGCGCGGCCAATCCACCTAACCTGCGCATCTTTGGACTGTGGGAGGAAACCGGAGCACCCGGAGGAAAGCCACGCACACACGGGGAGGATGTGCAGACTCCGCACAGGCAGTCACCCGAGACGAGAATGGGACCCGGGTCCCTGGCGCTGTGAGGCAGCAGTGCTGACCGCTGTGTCCCCGTGTCACACCATTGCTCGGGGAATTGAGAGAGTGGGCAGGAAAATGGAATCGGACACCAAGATCAGGCAAGATCGCATTGAATGGCAAAGTAGGCCTGGCTCATCCTCTCGAAGTGAGAGTCCCCCCCCCCCCCCCCCCTCCCAGGGCACCGTCAGCATCTGACTACTGAGCATTGATGAATACGAGGGCCATTAATATGTTTCACGTGGACGATGAGAAAGAAGCACTGTACAGACAGTAACCAAAGCTTTCTCTGACAGCAAAGAACCTCTTGGTTTTAAATCTATATTTAGTTGAACGTTGACAGTGGGATGATTCAGTGACTGCAACAGCTGGGCTGAAGGTTCCTTATTTATCCCCGAAAGAAAGATTTAACATCCTATTTGAAGAGATGTTAGTTTTCATTGTTTAGTCTCAAGCAAAGGCCAGTCTTTGGTTTTCTGTGCATTTTTATTTGCCTTCAAACGTCGAGTGCTGTAATCGGTAAACGCTGTCTTCTGCTACACGTCGATAGACTAGCATTCCCAAAACCCAACGGGTCACGGAGTAAGTACCTGAGGCAATGAGCATCGAAGTTCCAGGTTGAGGCCCAGTCCTATTGTGCCGTTGCCGGTGTTTCGATCAGGGGAGAGTGGGGGGGGGGGGGGGGGGGGGGGGGCGATGGTGTAGCCTTTGGCCCATCAGGGCGAATGAATCTCTCGCCAGCGTTCAACATCTGGTCCAACGCATGGGAGCTTGGGTGTCATGGAGGAATGACCAGCACTCCTTCGCAAGCGGCTCAATAAGAGAGCAGAGAAAGAAGGGAAAGGGATTAACATACGCAGAATAGTGAGTTCCAGGAGATTATATGGAAGGGATGGAGTGTTTTTTCAACATTGTGCATTCCAAGCTCTGAGGCACTAAGACTCAATGACAACGTTCATGAGATTGATTCCAGAGATGAGGGATTTGTCGTATGAGGAGAGATTGAACAGTTTAGGCTGATACTCTCCAGAGTTTAGAAGAATCAAATTGAGGTGTACAAGATGATAAAAGGTACGGATAAAGTAGACGTGGAGCGGATGCTTCCTCTTGTGGGGAATTCTAAAACGAGGGGTCATAATCTTAGAATAAGAGGCAGCAAATGTAAAAGATTTAAGGAAAAGCTACTTCTCCCAAAGGGTTGTGAATCTGTGGAATTCGCTCCCCAGAGTGCGGTGGATGCTGGGACAGTGGGTAAATTTAAGGAGGAGTTAGACTAGATTTTTAATTGGTCATGGGTTGAAGGGTTATGGAGAACGGGCAGGACGGTGGAGTTGGGGCCAGGATGGGATCAGCCATGATCACGTTGAGAGTGTTAGGCTCGGGAAGCTAAATTGCCGATTCCCGCTCCTAGGTCACGTGTTCTAGGGAGGAGATGCTCTGGTTGATATCGCCATCCAGCTCTTGGTCTGTAACATTGTAGGTAGCCGATGAGGAACATATCACACATGATAGAATGGCGGAGCAGACTCGATGGGCCGAATGGCCTAATACTGCTCCTGTATCTGATGAACTTATGACATGAAGTGGATCTGGAGTGAGGTGAGGTGGAAAATTCAGGTTCCTGAGGCACGTTGGTGACCCAGATGTATGGTTACAGCATCCCAAAAACTTCCATTATCATTTGCCTTGGGTGCCAGTCCAGAAATTGGATCCGGCTCCACAACCCGCCCAGGGCGAGATTTGAACTCCCGAGCACATTTTGGTTGCTTGTCCGGGAAAATGCTTGCAAGGCGATTATAAATATGCAACAATTAGGCAGGAGAAACGAGCGATTTACAGAGGGCTGGCTGCCCTGTGTTCCGAGGCTCAGGAAAGGCAGAAAATAGCAGGAGGAATTAAGCCGAGATGAGAAATTGGTAAATCTGTACCAGTGGTTAGATCTACCGTGATCCCAGTGAGTAGGCCCGAATGGCCGACTTCTGCCCCTAAGTCGCGTGGTCGTGTGGTCAATGGGCAAGCATCGATTAGCCGGGTGCTGAGGCACAAAGATCGGAAGGTGCTTGGCTTGATCCCTGTTAGTTGCTAAACACACTGGACAGCACTGGACTACGGTAGGAGCAGTGCATTCGGGATCCTTGGGCCTAGCTAAGCACAGTCCATTAGAAAGATCAGGATCACACTGGCTGCTGTTACGCTCCAGGGTCGAGATTGGTCGTCTGTTTGGGAAGGTACCAGAGGCCTACTAAACATCTGGCAAGGAATTCTTACCTCAGTGAGACTCGGTGCCCTTGGGGGGAACAGAACGAGGGAATAATAAGGTTTACAGATGCTTTGTGACAGGAATCCCGAAAGGTGCAAATGATTATGGACAGTCTGGTGGAGACGGGTAATGTGCTTGATTCTCCCCCGACTTGGAGCTTGTGAAACACAGCACTGGCGGAGTTAGGAAAAGAAGGACTGGAATCAGTGCCACAACTTGGTTGGAGCTTTCTTTTGTTTTCAAGCCCGCTAAGTGTGGAGGAATGCGTTGAACTTGGATTGTTTTGTTAAATGATGTCGATAATATAGACAAGGTAGGTTGGGAGGCAAGAAAACAGCAAGTGTCCTATTAGCTGCGTGGGCTTCTCAAATATTTCAAAGGAAAAATGTCAAGTATTCCTTCTGTCGGTCGTTAAGATGGATTAACAGTGTTTGATAGAACAACAAAACACACTATAAATCCAACAAAGGCTCATTACAAAGTAAGTCACTCGTCTCGTAACCCCTTCAGACTGAAAATAAATTTCTGCTTACAAGTTTATTCCTCGCCCTGAAGCCCCCCTGGGAAGCTGTAATGTTTGAAGGTTGCTGTTCACAAGTTCAGTAGATACAGGAGCAGAATTAGGCCATTCGGCCCATCGAGTCAGCTCCGCCATTCGATCAGAGCTGATCTCATCCTGGCCTCAACTCCACCATCCTGCCTGTTTAACCCATTACCAATTAGAAATCTGTCTAACTCCTCCTTAAAGTTACTCACTATCCCAGCATCCACTGCACTTTGGGGTGGCGAATTCCACAGTTCACAACCCTTTGGGAGAAGTAGGGCGGGATTCTCCGAGCCCCCGCCGGGGCGGAGAATCCCCAGGGGGGGGGGGGGCGGCGCGAATCCCGCCTCGCTGTTCCGACGCCGGCTGCCGTATTCTCCGGCGCCGGTTTTCGGGCGGGGGCGGGATTCAAGGCACGCCGGTCGGGGGCCTTTGGCATTTCTCCGGGCCCCGATGGGCCGAGCGGCCGCCCGTTTCGGGCCAGTCCCGCCGGCGTGGATTGGACATGGTCCCACACGGCGGGACCTGGCAGGTCAGTCGGCTGGGGCGGTCCTCGGGGTGGCGCGGGAGGATCCGGCCCGGGGGGGGGTGCCACGGTGCCCTGGCCCGCGATGGGGGCCCACCGAGCTGCGGGCGGGCCTGTGCCGGGTGGACACTTCTTCCTTCCCCGCCGGCCCCTGTAGGGCTCCTCCATGGCCGGCGCGGAGAAGACACCCCCCTGCGCATGCGCCAGAATACGCCGGCGGTTCCACGCATGCGTGGACTCGCGCAGTCCCTTTGGCGCCGGCTGGAACGGCGCCAACCCCTCCGCCGCCGGCTAGCCCCCGGAAATGCAGAGAATTCCACTACTTCCGGTCGGCCCAACGCCGGAGTGGTTTACGCCGCTTCTGACGCCGGCGTCGAGCGATCGTGCCGATTTTGGTGAATCCCGCCTATAGTTTCTCCTCAACTCGGTTTTAAATCTGATACCTCTTAACCTACGACTATGACGTCTCATTCCAGAATTCCCCACAAGAGGAAGCATCCGCTCCACGTCTACTTTATCCATGCTTTTTAACCATCTTGTCTACCTCAATTCGATCTCCCCTCATTCTTCTAAACGTGAAAGAGTATCGGCCTAAACGGTTCAATCTCTCTTCAGACGACAAACCCCTCACCTCTGGAATCAACCTATGAGCCCCCTCTGAACTGCGTCCAATGTCACTACATCTTTCCTCAAATAAGGGGACCAAAACTGTGCTCAATACTCCAAGTGCGGTCTCACCAGTGCCTTGTACAGTTGCAACAACTCTTCCTTCCCTTTATACTCAATTCCTTTAGCTATAAATGCCAACATTCCATTCACTTTCCTTATTATCTGCTGCCCGTTTTCTAATGACTCATTAATGAGGACACCCTTTGCAATGTGAATGACCTTGCTTTTATGAACATAGAACATACAGTGCAGAAGGAGGCCATTCGGCCCATCGAGTCTGCACCGACCTCACTTCCACCCTATCCCCGTAACCCAATAAATTCTCCGAACCCTTTTTGGTCACTAAGGGCAATTGATCATGGCCAATCCACCTAACCTGCACGTCTTTGGACTGTGGGAGGAAACCGGAGCACCCGGAGGAAACCCACGCACAGACACGGGGAGAACGTGCAGACTCCGCACAGACAGTGTCCCAGCGGGGAATCGAACCTGGGACCCTGGCGCTGTGAAGCCACAGTGCTAACCACTTGTGCTACCGTGCTGCCCAATTTATATTGCGCCTTTTCATAATCGCAGTACGTCCTAAAGTGCTTTACCGCCAGTTTGGTTACTTTGAAGTACTTGCATCTATTCCCACACACCTGTCACTCCTGTGCCCGCTGACCTACATTAGTTTCTCAGCCCGGCAAAACATTGCTTTCTTAAAATTCTACATCCTCGGTTTAAAATCCCACCTCCCCTGCTCAATCTCCTCCTGCCCTACAACCCTCCGAGATCTCCACACTCCTCCGATTCTGGTCTTCTTGAAGAGCCCAGCTATTGATCATGGACGAGGCGCTAAGCTCCAGAATCCCCTGTCTCCTCCTCTCCTTAAAATCTAATGCTTTGATTTATAGCCACTTGTTCAAATATTCCCTTGAGTGGCTTGGTGTCAAATTTCATTTGTTAATACTCCCGTGAAGGGGACATTTGAACCAGCATAAAGGTGCGATTCCGATGCAAGTTGTTGTTGTTGAAGTGCATGGATAGAGAGTGTCAAATTGCAACAAATACATTGGAAGTGCTGTGCGTACAGGCCAGTGACTCAGAATTAGTTGCTGCTTTGAGAATTATTCGCAGTATTGTTCCTCGACTGTTAAATTAGACTGTTTGTCTTTCTTGTTGTTTTCACGCGCTGGCTGGGTGGGATATTGGCGGCATGGTAGCACAGTGGTTGCTTCACAGCGCCAGGGTCCCAGGTTCGATTCCCGGCTTGGGTCACTGTGTGGGGAGTCTGCACGTTCTCCCCGTGTCTGTGTGTGTTTCCTCCTGGTGCTCCGGTTTCCTCCCACAAGTCCCGAAAGACGTGCTGTTGGGTGAATTGGACATTGCGAATTCTCCCTCTGTGTACCCGAACAGGCGCCGGAGTGGTACGATGCTATTGGAGGGCCTGTTCAGTGCAGGATGGTGAGATAGTCCAATTTGCCCTGAGCTGTTGTCACTGACCGATCGTGCCGCACTTCTTCCACCCTCGCTCGTTCTCTCTCTTCCATTCTTTTCCTTTCCTTCCCCCCCCTCACTCTTTCCTTCCCAGTCTATTAGTGGGCCTTTTCGGGCAATCCTCGGGTATCCATGAGAAAGATGGTACGATGATGGGCGGGCGAACCGCATTGGCTGGCTGGACTGCGGAACCGGCCACACGCACGATGGGCCGAATGGCTTCCTCCTGTGCTGTCAGATTCCGCGGCGGATGGCGAAGTGGAACTGATGATATGGTTAGACGCCGTAGAATCATAGAATTTACAGTGCAGAAGGAGGCCATTCAGCCCATCGAGTCTGCACCGGCCCTTGGAAAGAGCACCCTAGTTAAGCCTCCACCCTGTCCCCTTTATCCCTGTAACCCAGTAACACCACCTAACTTTTTTTGGACACTAAGGACAATTTAGAATTGCCAATCCACCTAAGCTGCACATCTTTGGACAGTTCACACCTCTTTAACCTGAGGTTGCCCCTCTCTCTGGACCTGTAAAGACTTAATTACCTGCAAATGCTCGCATTCAAAGCATTGTCTTGCATCTGTGACTTTGTCTATATATATATGTTTCTGGAACATACCGTGGGCAGCACGGTAGCACAAGTGGATAGCACAGTGGCTTCACAGTTCCAGGGTCCCAGGTTCGATTCCCGGCTTGGGTCACTGTCCGTGCGGAGTCTGCACGTTCCCCCCGTGTGTGCGTGGGTTTCCTCCGGGTGCTCCGGTTTCCTCCCACAGTCCAAAGATGTGCAGGTTAGGTGGATTGGCCGTGCTAAATTGCCCTTAGCAACCAAAAGGGTGAGGAGAGATTATTGGGTTACGGGGAAACGGTGGAAGTGAGGGCTTAAATGAGTCGATGCAGACTCGATGGGCTGAATGGCCTCCTTCTGCACTGTATGTTCTATGTTCTGTACCTCTTCATTCACCTGAGGAAGGAGCAGCGCTCCGGAAGCTAGTGATCGGAAACAAACCTGTTGGACTTTAACCTGGTGTTGGAAGGCTTCCTACTGTGCTCACCCCAGTCTAACGCCGGCATCTCCACATCATCTTTGGACTGTGGGAGGAAACCGGAGCACCCGGAGGAAACCCACGCACACACGGGGAGGATGTGCAGACTCCGCACACAGACAGTGACCCAAGCCGGGAATCGAACCTGGGACCCTGGAGCTGTGAAGCAACAGTGCCAACCACTGTGCTGCCACGCTGCCCATTTGAATGCCTCAAATCACCCTGCCGGGCTATCGGGGTACCTACATAGCTTCAGGTCCCCTTTCTCCGCACCCCTCCCCACTTCACAAGGAGATGCAGAAATGATTGTGAGCTAACAATGGGATTCTTTGTGACGGGCCCCGAGATACTCTGGTGTTAATACAGTGTTTCATTCAGTCGCAGTCCAAGCTGTGAACTTCCTTTCATGGAGTAAAAGGCTGCTCATACAGTCACATTCAGTCGACTGTATGAATGAGACAAGATTGGTACTGTGGTGTCCCACAGTTCAATGTAGATCAGAGACAGAGGCTGTTGATGGTGCTTCATAGCTAATGAAAACCGACCCGCAGGAAACAAAAACGAGCGTTTCCTTGTTTTTTTTCCCCCTCTCTGCTAAGACCCCCCCCTCCCAACACACTCCCACCTACGACCTCCGAGCACCACAGTCCCCCCCCCCCCCACCTGCTCCCAGATCTCCAAGACAGCCCTCTGTGACATTATCAGAAATGTAAGAACTGCAAGGGTTAATGAAATGTCTAAATCGGCCACTCGAAGGAGCTAGATGTACAAGTATATAAGACATTGATGCTAAGCCTCGTGGGGAGAGAAGTTGAGGAGCGAGCTGGAGAACTGACTGAAGGAAAGATAGTGTGAGTGAGAGCAGATCATAGTTAATGTAAAAGTGTAGAGATTAGTCGTAAATGAGTGTCGATTGTATGTTTGTTACCAACTGTGAATTACATAGGACTAAGTGTTCTATGTTCTATAAGTGTCGAATCCAAATAAGTAGTGTGAATAAATTTATAGCTTTGTTCAATTTAAAGCTATTTGTGGCCTTTGTGAACACGACGCCAACCATCTTAAAATTAGCAACGCCCTCAACAACTAACTTGCATTTATTTAACACCTTTTAAATTGTCAAACATCTGACGCGAGTGTCTTAAAAGACAGGAGCGTTACCGCTGTGGGGAACGGGCCGGCGTGGGGCACGGGCGCGTGGCTGGCCGAGGACGGGTTATGGCTAGTCGGAGGGGGAGGGGGGCGGGTAGCCCCCTGATCTGGCTGATAACCTGGAACGTAAGGGGACTGCACGGGCCGGTTACGCAGGCCCGGATGTTCGCGCACCTGTAGGGGCTGAAGGCGGATGTGGTCATGCTCCAGGAGACACACCTGAAGGTGGCAGACTAGGTAAGATTGAGGAAGGAGTGGGTAGGTCAGGTGTTTCATTCGGGGTTGGGTGCCAAAAATCGGGGGGTGGCGATCTTGGTGGGATAGAGGGTGTCGTTCGAGGCGTCGAGCATTGTGACAGTCAATGGCGGCAGGTACATAATGGTAAGTGGTAAGCTGCAAGGGGAAAGGGTGGTGCTGGTCAACGTGTACACCCCGAACTGGGACGATGCAGGTTTTTATGCGGCGCATGTTGGGTCGGGTCCCGGACTTGGAAGTGGGGGGCCTGATAATGGGGGGGGGGGGACTTTAACACGGTGTTGGATCCGGCACTGGATCGCTCCAGGTCTAGGACGGGTAGGAGGCCGGCGGCGGCTAAAGTGCTGAGGGGGTTTATGGACCAGATGGGAGGGGTGGACCCTTGGAGATTCGCAAGGACGGGGGAATTTCCATTCTTCTCGCATGTTCATAAGGCCTATTCCTGGATCGGCTTTTTTGTTCTGAGCAGGGCACTGATTGCGAGAGTAGAGGATACCGAGTACTCTGCGATAGCCATTTCGGATCACGCCCCGCATTGGGTAGACCGAGAGCTGGGGGAGGAGAGGGACCAGCGCCCGTTGTGGCGCTTGGAGGTGAGGGTGTTGGCGGGCGAGGAGGTGAGCGAGCGGGTCTGAGGAAGCAAAGAGAGATACCTGGAGGCCAACGATAACGGGGAGGTCCGAGTGGGGATGGTCTGGGAGGCGCTGAAGGCGGTGGTTAGGGGAGAGCTGATCTCCATTAGGGCCCACAAGGAGAGGAGAGAGCAGAGGGAGAGGGAGAGGTTGGTGGGGGAGATGGTGAGGGTAGACAGGAGGTATGCGGAGGTGCCGGAGGAGGGACTGCTGAGGGAGAGGCGTACCTCCAGGCCGAATTCGACCTGTTGACCACCAGGAATGCGGAGGCGCAGTGGAGGAAGGCCCAGGGGTCGATTTATGAATATGGGGAAAAGGCAAGTCGGATGCTGGCGCATCAGCTTCGGAAGCGGGACGCAGCTAGGGAGATCGGGGGAGTTAAGGATAGGGGAGGGAGTGTGGTGCAGAGTGGGATTGGCATCAATTGGGTCTTCAGGGACTTTTATGAGAAACTGTATCGGTCCGAGCCCCCACTGGAGGAGGGAGGGATGGGCCGCTTTCTGGACCAACTGATGTTCCCGAAGGTGGAGGAGGGACTGGTGGTGGGATTGGGGGCCCCGATTGGGCTGGAGGAGCTGGCCAAAGGAATAGGGAGCATGCAGGCGGGGAAGGCACTGGGGCCGGATGGTTTCCCGATCGAATTTTACAAGAGGTATGTGGACCTATTGGGCCCGTTGCTGGTTAGGACCTTCAATGAGGCAAGGGAGGGGGGGCTTTGCCCCCGACAATGTCCCGGGCACTGATCTCCTTGATCCTGAAGCGGGACAAGGATCCCCTGCAGTGTGGGTCTTACAGGCCGATTTTGTTGTTAAATGTAGATGCCAAGGTGCTGGCGAAGGTCTTAGCCACGAGAATTGAGGATTGGGTGCCGCAGGTCATCCACGATGACCAGATGGGGTTCGGAAAGGGGAGGCAGTTGAACGCGAATGTGCGGAGGCTCCTCAACGTTATTATGATACCGGCGAGGGAGGGGGAAGTGGAGATAGTGGTGGCGATGGACGCTGAGAAGGCCTTTGATAGGGTAGAGTGGGGGTACCTGTGGGAGGTGCTGAAGAGGTTCGGGTTTGGGGAGGGGTTCGTCAGGTGGGTTAGGCTGTTGTACGGGGTCCCGATGGCGAGTGTGGCCACGAACAAGAGGAGGTCTGAGTACTTTTGGTTGCATCGAGGGACAAGGCAGGGGTGTCCCTTGTCCCCCCTGCTCTTTGCACTGGCGATTGAACCCCTGGCTATGGCACTGAGGGAGTCGAGGAACTGGAGGGGGCGGGTGCGGGGTGGGGAGGAGCATAGGGTGTTGCTCCTTGCGGACGACTTGCTGCTATATGTGGCGGACCCTGTGGGGGGAATGCCGGAGGTAATGAGGATCCTCAGGGAGTTTGGGGATTTCTCAGGGTACAAGCTCAACATGGGGAAGAGCGAGTTGTTCATGGTTCACCCAGGGGACCAGGAGAGGGGGATTGGTGAGTCCCACTAAAAAGGGCGGAGAGGAGCTTCAGGTATTTGGGGGTCCAGGTGGCCAGGAGCTGGGGAGCCCTGCATAGACTTAATTTCACAAGGCTGGTGAAACAAATGGAGGAGGAGTTCAAGAGGTGGGACGCGTTGCCGCTGTCCTTGGCGGGTAGGGTGCAGTCAGTCAAAATGACGGTGCTCCCAAGGATTTTGTTCCTGTTCCAGTGCCTCCCCATTCTTATCCTGAAGGCCTTCTTTAGGCGGGTCAACAGGAGCATAACGGGGTTTGTGTGGGCGCGAGGGACTCCGAGGGTGAGAAGGGTGTTCCTGGAGTGGAGTAGAAATGGGGGAGGGGGGCTGGCGCTGCCCAACCTCTGTGGGTACTACTGGGCCGCCAATGCGGCGATGGTGTGCAAGTGGGTGATGGAGGGGGAGGGGGCAGCATGGAAGAGGCTGGAGCTGGCATCTTGTGAGGGTACGAGTCTGGAGGCGCTGGCAACGGCGCCGCTGCCGCTCCCTCCAATGAGGTATACCACGAGCCCGGTGGTGGTGGCAGCCCACAAAATTTGGGGGCAATGGAGGCGGCACAGGGGGAAGTGGGGGCCTCGGTGTGGACCCCGATATGGGGGAACCACCGGTTTGTCCCAGGGAGAATACATGGAGGGTTTTCGGGGTGGCACAGGGCAGGGATAAGAAGGTTGGGGGACCTGTTTGTGGATGGGAAGTTCGCGAGCCTGGGTGAGCTGGAGGAGAAGTACGGGCTCCCCCCAGGAAACACCTCTAGGTATCTACAGGTAAGGGCGTTTGCCAGGCGGCAAGTGGTGGAATTCCCGCTGCTGCCGCCATGCACGGTACAGGACAGGGTGCTCTCGGGGGTGTGGGTTGGAGAGGGGAAGATCTCAGCAACATACCAGGTGATGCAGGAGGAGGAGGAGGCCTCGGTGGAGGAGCTGAAAGGTAAGTGGGAGGAGGAGTTGAGGGAGGAGATCAAGGAGGGGACGTGGGCAGATGCCCTAGTGAGGGTGAACTCTTCCTCATCGTGCCCGAGGCTCAGCCTCATACAGTTTAAGGTGCTGCACAGGGCACACATGACCGGGACAAGGATGAGCCGGTTTTTTTGGGGTGAGGACAGGTGTGTTAGGTGTTCAGGGAGCCCAGCAAATCACACCCATATGTTCTGGGCATGCCTAGCGCTGGAGGAATTTAGGAAGGGCGTAGCGAGGACGGTGTCGAGGGTGGTAGGATCCAGGGTCAAACCGGGCTGGGGGCTCGCAATATTTGGGGTTGCAGAGGAGCCGGGAGTGCAGGAGGCGAAAGAAGCCGGTATTCTGGTCTTTGCGTCCCTGGTAGCCCGGCGGAGGATTCTTCTTCAGTGGAAGGATGCGAGGCCCCCAAGTGTGGAACCCTGGATCAACGATATGGCAAGGTTTATTAAATTGGAGAGGGTGAAATTTGCCTTAAGGAGATCGGTGCAAGGGTTTTTCAGGCGGTGGCAATCGTTCTTGGACTACCTGGCAGAACGATAGACAATGGTCAGCAGCAGCAGCAACCCGGGGGGGTGGGTTCTATTTTATTTTTGTTTGTCTATAGTGGGGGATCTGAGGGGGTGTGTATATTTGCTATGTTTGCTATGTGTTTCGGCGGGTGTTAAATTATTATTTATCTATCGGGGGGCACGTTTTGTTTTGTATTTAATTCTATTGGGTTCCTTTTACATTTTGTTGTTGGTATTTTGTGAAAACTTTAATAAATTTTTTTTTTTTAAAAGACGGGAGGGTTAGAGAGGGAACTCCGGAACTGAGGACCCAGGCCGCTGATCGCACAGCGGAGGTGGGTTAAAATCGGGGAGATGCCCCAGATTCTGGCACACGGACTCAGAGGAGGGTTGGAGGATGATCATAGTAACCAGCGGTGTTCCCGCTCATTGTCATTCCTCACAGATGGAGGTGGGCACTCGGGCGAGGGAATCCCATCCTGAGTTGAGTCAGCCCTGCCACTGAATGTTGACCCTGCGCTGCAGGATTTAACGCTCCTCCACTCCCGCTCTCTCCACAGATCTGGACCAGTTATTCTCGGAGCTGCAGTCGTTTCTCAAGGTGTTGGACACGGAGAGTTTAAGCTGCGTCGCAGAGTCGAAGAAGGAGTCGGTGACAGAGTTGCTTCAGGAGCTGAATGGAAGTTCCTGCCCTGACCAACCCGGATTCTGTACGTACTGTTCGTCTATTGTTATACAACTGATGTCGCGGACTCTCTCAGGAACAAAGGGCTGGATTCTCCATCAATGAGACTACGGACCCAGGCCAGCGTCAAATCCCTCCTGAAAATCCTGGAAAAAAGTGAAGCGAGTTCCTAACCCTGCCGGGGGCTAGCAGGAACCGGCCGTAGATCTGGCAGCTTTTGCTGCAGATACGGACCGCCGCACTTCCGGGTCAGAGGCCGTGCACAGCGGCTGTAGTGCCCTGCTCCATGGCGGACTCGGATGCACTTCCGGGTCAGAGGCCGTGCACAGCGGCGGCCGTGCACAGCGGCGGCCGCGCCCTGCTCCATGGCGGACTCGGATGCACTTCCGGGTCAGAGGCCGTGCACAGCGGCGGCCGCGCCCTGCTCCAGGGCGGACTCGGACCGCGGAGCCAGATCAGAGACCACCCCGATTGGCCGCGCGCCCGACCAGCAAACCCCGCGCATTAATCCCGCCCCCCCCCCCCTCCCCAGGCCTCCGATCTGCCCGACCCCGACCAGGGCGGCCGTGGACTGAGTCCGCAACCGCCACGTGAGCTTCCCGACCGGTTAGTTCCACCGCCGTCGGGAACCCGGCTGGCCGGGAGCCGAGGATTGCTGGGCGGGCCTTTGGCGATGGCTCCCCCAGCCGCGCGGAGTGCTCCGCAAACACGCCGATTCTCGGGTCCTGGAGAATGGCCGGACCGGCGCCGGGTCCGATTTCGGCGTGAAATTGGATTCTCCGCCCCCGCGCCAGACGCGATTTCGGCGCGAGGCTATGGAGAATCCAACCCCAAGTCTTTGTGTTTTTTTCTCCGCCTCTCTTTGAAGGATGGAGATCACGGGCTTCCAGGGGCTCCAGACTCTAAACTGCCTTCCAAGAACACAGATGAATTCCTCGTGTTTATCCTCGAGGGAGAACGGCTCCTGCTTATCGGAATAATCACCTCTCACCTGGCGCCCACCCATGTCCCATTCTGACCCTGTTCCCAGCTGAAAACAAGCTTTCACTTAAAACATACTTTCATGGAACTCTTACTTTGCTTCCCCCTTCCATGAGCAAAGGCCAACACTTTCAAACACTGCTGCCTCACGGCGACGGGGACCTGGGTTTGATTCCAGTCTCCA
Organism: Scyliorhinus torazame; assembly: GCF_047496885.1. Classification (NCBI taxonomy): domain Eukaryota; kingdom Metazoa; phylum Chordata; class Chondrichthyes; order Carcharhiniformes; family Scyliorhinidae; genus Scyliorhinus; species Scyliorhinus torazame. Next base: position 22,794,831 of record NC_092726.1, read on the forward strand.
GTCACTGTCTGTGTGCAGTTTGCACATTCTACCCATGTCTGCGAAGGTTTCCTCCCTCAGTCCAGAGATGTGAAGATTAGGTGGATTGGCCATGATCAATTGCATCTTAGTGTCCAAAGATGTGCAGATTAGGTGGATTGGCCATGATCAATTGCATCTTAGTGTCCAAAGATGTGCAGAATAGGTGGATTGGCCATGATCAATTGCATCTTAGTGTCCAAAGGTGTGCAGGTTGGGTGAATTGGCCATGATCAATTGCATCTTCGTGTCCAAAGACATGCAGGTTAGGTGAATTGGCCTTGATCAATTGCATCTTTGTGTCCAAAGACAGGCATGTTAGGTGAATTGGCCTTGATCAATTGCATCTTAGTGTCCAAAGATGTGCAGGTTAGGTGAATTGGCCATGATCAATTGCATCTTAGTGTCCAAAGACATGCATGTTAGGTGAATTGGCCATGATCAATTGCATCTTAGTGTCCAAAGATGTGCAGGTTGGGTGAACTGGCCATGATCAATTGCATCTTAGTGTCCAAAGACAGGCATGTTAGGTGAATTGGCCTTGATCAATTGCATCTTAGTGTCCAAAGATGTGCAGGTTGGGTGAACTGGCCATGATCAATTGCACCTTAGTGTCCTAAGATGTGCAGAATAGGTGAATTGGCCATGATCAATTGCATCTTAGTGTCCAAAGATGTGCAGGTTGGGTGAATTGGCTATGATAAATTGCATCTTAGTGTCCAAAGACATGCATGTTAGGTGAATTGGCCATGATCAATTGCATCTTAGTGTCCAAAGATGTGCAGGTTAGGTGAATTGGCCATGATCATACAAAATGATCAGGGGGTTGGATAGGGTGGACAGTGAGAGCCTTCTCCCGCGGATGGATATGGCTGGCACGAGGGGACATAACTTTAAACTGAGGGGTAATAGATATAGGACAGAGGTCAGAGGTAGGTTCTTTACGCAAAGAGTAGTGAGGCCGTGGAATGCCCTACCTGCTACAGTAGTGAACTCGCCAACATTGAGGGCATTTAAAAGTTTATTGGATAAACATATGGATGATAATGGCATAGTGTAGGTTAGATGGCTTTTGTTTCGGTGCAACATCGTGGGCCGAAGGGCCTGTACTGCGCTGTATTGTTCTATGTTCTATGTTCTATCAATTGCATCTTAGTGTCCAAAGACATGCATGTTAGGTGAATTGGCCATGATCAATTGCATCTTAGTGTCCAAAGACAGGCATGTTAGGTGAATTGGCCATGATCAATTGCATCTTAGTGTCCAAAGGTGCGCAGGTTGGGTGAACTGGCCATGATCAATTGCATCTTAGTGTCCTAAGGTGTGCAGAATAGGTGAATTGGCCATGATCAATTGCAGCTTAGTGTCCAAAGATGTGCAGGTTGGGTGGATTGGCCATGATAAATTGCATCTTAGTGTCCAAAGACATGCATGTTAGGTGAATTGGCCATGATCAATTGCATCTTAGTGTCCAAAGATGTGCAGGTTAGGTGAATTGGCCATGATCAATTGCATCTTAGTGTCCAAAGACATGCATGTTAGGTGAATTGGCCATGATCAATTGCATCTTAGTGTCCAAAGATGTGCAGGTTGGGTGAACTGGCCATGAACAATTGCATCTTAGTGTCCAAAGACAGGCATGTTAGGTGAATTGGCTTTGATCAATTGCATCTTAGTGTCCAAAGATGTGCAGGCTGGGTGAACTGGCCATGATCAATTGCATCTTAGTGTCCAAAGACAGGCATGTTAGGTGAATTGGCCTTGATCAATTGCATCTTAGTGTCCAAAGATGTGCAGAATAGGTGAATTGGCCATGATCAATTGCATCTTAGTGTCCAAAGATGTGCAGGTTGGGTGAACTGGCCATGATCAATTGCATCTTAGTGTCCTAAGATGTGCAGAATAGGTGAATTGGCCATGATCAATTGCATCTTAGTGTCCAAAGATGTGCAGGTTGGGTGAATTGGCTATGATAAATTGCATCTTAGTGTCCAAAGACATGCATGTTAGGTGAATTGGCCATGATCAATTGCATCTTAGTGTCCAAAGATGTGCAGGTTAGGTGAATTGGCCATGATCAATTGCATCTTTGTGTCCAAAGACATGCATGTTAGGTGAATTGGCCATGATCAATTGCATCTTAGTGTCCAAAGACAGGCATGTTAGGTGAATTGGCCATGATCAATTGCATCTTAGTGTCCAAAGATGTGCAGGTTGGGTGAACTGGCCATGATCAATTGCATCTTAGTGTCCTAAGGTGTGCAGAATAGGTGAATTAGCCATGATCAATTGCATCTTAGTGTCCAAAGATGTGCAGGTTGGGTGAATTGGCCATGATAAATTCCATCTTAGTGTCCAAAGACATGCATGTTAGGTGAATTGGCCATGATCAATTGCATCTTAGTGTCCAAAGATGTGCAGGTTAGGTGAATTGGCCATGATCAAGTGCATCTTAGTGTCCAAAGACATGCATGTTAGGTGAATTGGCCATGATCAATTGCATCTTAGTGTCCAAAGATGTGCAGGTTGGGTGAACTGGCCATGAACAATTGCATCTTAGTGTCCAAAGACAGGCATGTTAGGTGAATTGGCTTTGATCAATTGCATCTTAGTGTCCAAAGATGTGCAGGTTGGGTGAGCTGGCCATGATCAATTGCATCTTAGTGTCCAAAGACAGGCATGTTAGGTGAATTGGCCTTGATCAATTGCATCTTAGTGTCCAAAGATGTGCAGAATAGGTGAATTGGCCATGATCAATTGCATCTTAGTGTCCAAAGATGTGCAGAATAGGTGAATTGGCCATGATCAATTGCATCTTAGTGTCCAAAGATGTGCAGGTTGGGTGAACTGGCCATGATCAATTGCATCTTAGTGTCCAAAGACATGCATGTTAGGTGAATTGGCCATGATCAATTGCATCTTAGTGTCCAAAGATGTGCAGGTTGTGTGAACTGGCCATGATCAATTGCATCTTAGTGTCCAAAGACAGGCATGTTAGGTAAATTGGCCTTGATCAATTGCATCTTAGTGTCCAAAGATGTGCAGGTTGGGTGAACTGGCCATGAACAATTGCATCTTAGTGTCCTAAGATGTGCAGAATAGGTGAATTGGCCATGATCAATTGCATCTTAGTGTCCAAAAATGTGCAGGTTGGGTGAATTGGCCATGATAAATTGCATCTTAGTGTCCAAAGACATGCATGTTAGGTGAATTGGCCATGATCAATTGCATCTTAGTGTCCAAAGATGTGCAGGTTAGGTGAATTGGCCTTGATCAATTGCATCTTCGTGTCCAAAGACATGCATGTTAGGTGAATTGGCCTTGATCAATTGAATCGTAGTGTCCAAAGGTGTGCAGATTAGGTGGATTGGCCATGATCAATTGCATCTTTGTGTCCAAAGACAGGCATGTTAGGTGAATTGGCCTTGATCAATTGCATCTTAGTGTCCAAAGATGTGCAGAATAGGTGAATTGGCCACGATCAATTGCATCTTAGTGTCCAAAGATGTGCAGAATAGGTGAATTGGCCATGATCAATTGCATCTTAGTGTCCAAAGATGTGCAGAATAGGTGAATTGGCCATGATCAATTGCATCTTAGTGTCCAAAGATGTGCAGAATAGGTGATTTGGCCATGATCAATTGCATCTTAGTGTCCAGAGATGTGTAGGTTGGTTGAATTGGCCAAGATCAATTGCATCTTCGTGTCCAAAGACATGTAGATTAGGTGAATTGGCCTTGGTCAATAGCATCTTAGTGTCCAAAGATGTGTAGGTTGGGTGAATTGGCCATGATCAATTGCATCTTAGTGTCCAAAGACATGCATGTTAGGTGAATTGTCCATGATCAATTGCATCTTAGTGTCCAAAGACATGCATGTTAGGTGAATTGGCCATGATCAATTGCATCTTAGTGTCCAAAGACATGCAGGTTAGGTGAATTGGCCATGATAAATTGCATATTAGTGTCCAAAGACATGCAGGTTAGCTGAATTGGCCATGATCAATTGCATCTTTCGTGTCCAAAGACATGCGTGTTTGGTGAATTGGCCATGATCAATTGCATCTTCGTGTCCAAAGACATGCAGGTTAGGTGAATTGGCCTTGATCAATTGCATCTTAGTGTCCAAAGATGTGCAGGTTGGGTGAATTGGCCATGATCAATTGCATCTTCGTGTCCAAAGACATGCATGTTAGGTGAATTGGCCTTGATCAATTGCATCGTAGTGTCCAAAGATGTGCAGATTAGGTGGATTGGCCATGATCAATTGCATCTTAGTGTCCAAAAACATGCAGGTTAGGTGAATTGGCCATGATCAATTGCATCTTAGTGTCCAAAGACATGTAGATTAGGTGAATTAGCCATGATCAATTGCATCTTTAGTTTCCAATGACATGCAGGTTAGGTGAATTGGCCATGATCAATTGCATCTTAGTGTCCAAAGACATGCATGTTAGGTGAATTGGCCATGATCAATTGCATCTTCGTGTCCAAAGACATGCAGGTTAGGTGAATTGGCCATGATCAATTGCATCTTAGTCTCCAAAGACATGCATGTTAGGTGAATTGGCCATGATAAATTGCATCTTCGTGTCCAAAGACATGCAGGTTAGGTGAATTGGCCTTGATCAATTGCATCTTAGTGTCCAAAGTTGTGCAGGTTGAGTGAATTGGCCATGGTCAATTGCATCTTAGTGTCCAAAGACATGCAGGTTAGGTGAATTGGCCTTGATCAATTGCATCGTAGTGTCCAAAGATGTGCAGATTAGGTGGATTGGCCATAATCAATTGCATCTTAGTGTCCAAAGACATGCAGGTTAGGTGAATTGGCCATGATCAATCGCATTTTAGATCCAAAGACATGTAGATTAGGTGAATTAGCCATGATCAATTGCATCTTAGTGTCCAATGACATGCAGGTTAGGTGGATTGGCCATGATCAATTGCATCTTCGAGTCCAAAGATGTGCAGGTTGGGTGAATTGGCCATGATCAATTGCTTCTTAATGTCCAAAGACATGCATGTTAGGTGTATAGGCCTTGATCAATTGCTTCTTAGTGTCCAAAGATGTGCAGATTAGGTGGACTGGCCATGATCAATTGCATCTTAGTGTCCAAAGACATGTAGATTAGGTGAATTGGCCATGGTCAATTGCATCTTCGTGTCCAAAGACATGCAGGTTAGGTGAATTGGCCATGATCAATTGCATCTTAGTGTCCAAAGACATGTAGATTAGGCGAATTGGCCATGATCAATTGCATCTCAGTGTCCAAAGACATGCCGGTTAGGTGAATTGGCCATGATCAATTGCATCTTCGTGTCAAAGACATGCAGGTTAGGTGAATTGGCCATGATCAATTGCATCTTAATGTCCAAAGATGTGTAGGTTGGGTGAATGGCCATGATCAATTGCATCTTAGTGCCCAAAGACATGTAGATTAGGTGAATTCGCCATGATCAATTGCATCTTAGTGTCCAAAGACATGTAGATTAAGTGAATTGGCCATGATCAATTGCATCTTTCGTGTCCAAAGACATGCATGTTAGGTGAATTGGTCATGATAAATTGCATCTTCGTGTCCAAAGACATGCAGGTTAGGTGAATTGGCCTTGACCAATTGCATCTTAGTGTCCAAAGATGTGCAGGTTGGGTGAATTAGCCATGATCAATTGCATCTTAGTGTCCAAAGACATGTAGATTAGGTGAATTGGCCATGGTCAATTGCATCTTCGTGTCCAAAGACATGCAGGTTAGGTGAATTGGCCATGATCAATTGCATCTTCGTGTCCAAAGATGTGCAGGTTGGGTGAATTGGCCATGATCAATTGCATCTTAATGTCCAAAGATGTGTAGGTTGGGTGAATTGGCCATGATCAATTGCATCTTAGTGTCCAAAGACATGTATATTGGGTGAATTGGCCATGATCAATTGCATCTTTCGTGTCCAAAGCCATGCATGTTAGGTGAATTGGTCATGATCAATTGCATCTTAGTGTCCAAAGACATGCAGGTTAGGTGAATTGGCCATGATAAATTGCATCTTCGTGTCCAAAGACATGCAGGTTAGGTGAATTGGCCTTGATCAATTGCATCTTAGTGTCCAAAGATGTGCAGGTTGGGTGAATTAGCCATGATCAATTGCATCTTAGTGTCCAAAGACATGTAGATTAGGTGAATTGGCCATGGTCAATTGCATCTTCGTGTCTAAAGACATGCAGGTTAGGTGAATTGGCCATGATCAATTGCATCTTAGTGTCCAAAGACATGCAGGTTAGGTGAATTGGCCATGATCAATTGCATCTTAGTGTCCAAAGACATGTAGATTAGGTGAATTAGCCATGATCAATTGCATCTTTAGTTTCCAATGACATGCAGGTTAGGTGAATTGGCCATGATCAATTGCATCTTCGTGTCCAAAGATGTGCAGGTTGGGTGAATTGGCCATGATCAATTGCATCTTAGTGTCCAAAGACATGCATGTTAGGTGAATTGGCCTTGATCAATTGCATCGTAGTGTCCAAAGATATGCAGATTAGGTGGACTGGCCATGATCAATTGCATCTTAGTGTCCAAAGATGTGCAGACTAGGTGGATTGGCCATGATCAATTGCATCTTTGTGTCCAAAGATGTGCAGATTAGGTGGACTGGCCATGATCAATTGCATCTTAGTGTCCAAAAATGTGCAGATTAGGTGGATTGGCCATGATCAATTGCATCTTGCGTCCAAAAGGTGAGATGGAGTTGTTGGGTTACGTGGATAGGTTGGGGATTTGGGCCTAGGTATGGGGCTCTTTCAGAGGGTCGGTGCAGACCCGATGGGCCAAATGGCCTCCTTCTGTGCTGTGGTGATTCTATGTCCCACCATGTCTCTGTGGAGAAAGGCGGCACAATGGTGGTGGGAAGGAGAGAGAGAGGCGGTCACAGGATTTTACCTTGGCCCCGCCGAGCTTGCTTGGCATTCTGCCTTCATCATTCCTCAACTGGGAAAAAGGCGGGAACTTTGAAGGGGAAAGCTTTCAAAACAAATGTTTGTGTGTGGAGCAAAGCAATGATTGCAGCTGTTTAATGAGATTCTCCCTGTGCTTCAGTGCCAGCTGAGGATGCAGATTACATGTTCATGAGTTGTGTTACCCTGACAGAGAATCGCTCGGAGATGGAGATTGCCGCGAATGGTAGGTGGGATTCCCTTTCATTACAGATTTTCTCATGGCCATCTGGTAGTGTCCCCGCAAGATTAACCTGTTGAAAGCCAGGTGGGCGCATCAGAACTGATCAACCAGTATCCAGTATCTTTGTGTCGCCTGTGCCTTAGCGGGTAGCCCTCTTGCCTCTTGAGACAGGAGGTGGTGGGTTCAAGTCCGTCCCCTGGGCCTTGGCATTCACAGACAACGCTGAGGGAGTACTGAACTGTCAGAGGCGCTGTCTTTCAGTTGAGGCATCGGATCGAGGCCCTGTCTGCCATCTGAGGTGGATGTAGCACAGTGGTTAGCACTGTTGCTTCACAGCACCAGGGTCCCAGGTTCAATTCCCGGCTTGGGTCACTGTCTGTGCGGAGTCTGCACGTTCTCCCCCGTGTCTGCGTGGGTTTCCTCCGATGCTCCGGTTTCCTCCCACAAGTCCCGAAAGACGTGCTTGTTAGGCAAATTGGACATTCTGAATTCTCCCTCGGTGTACCCGAACAGGCGCCGGAATGTGGCGACGAGGGGATTTTCACAGTAACTTCATTGCAGTGTCAATGATTATTACTATTATCAGAAGATCCCATGGCGCCACTTTGATGTGGAGATGCCGGCGTTGGACTGGGGTGAGCACAGTAATAAGTCTTACAACACCAGGTTAAAGTCCAACAGGTTTGTTTCGAATCACTAGCTTTCGGAGCACTGCTCCTTCCTCAGGGGAATGAAGAGGTGGGTTCCAGAAACATACATATAGCCCAAGTCAAAGATGCAAGACGATGCTTTGAATGCGAGCATTTGCAGGTAATTAAGTCTTTACAGATCCAGAGAGAGGGGGAACCCCAGGTCTCAAGACAGGACAGTTGGTAGGATTTTGCAAGCCCAGGCCAGATGTTGGGGGGTGAATGTAATGCAAGATGAATCCAAGGTCCCAGTTGAGGCCACATTGAATAAGAGCTGGGGAGCTACCCCCAGTGTCCTATTTACCCTACCCATCAGCATCTAAAAGCAGGTGACCCGGTCACGATCACATCGCCTGCTGTGGGATCTTGCTGTGTGTATACCGGTTGTCGCGTTCACTTCGTTGGTTGTCTTCAGGTTGCAGAAGGGCCGACAGAGATGCTGGTTTTGCTCAGAGAGTCGTTTGTTGGAAGGTGGGGGGAAATACGCAAGTATAGCTGGCCCGCTGGGAGCAGGAGTGGGCAAGACAGCCCCTTGGGTCCTTTGACCCATTCAGTCACGATGTCTCCACAGTGAGATCGGCCCTGCTACATTCCCAACATTGCTGAGCTGGAGCGATTAGCGCCTGGTCGGGTTGCGTTGTCAGTACATCGGTGAAGACCATGTGAATCTTCCTGACTCATCCAACACTGAAATAGTAATTCTACTGTCCCCCAACAGCAAATGAGTGTCGGAACGTCCTGGAGATCATTGAAGACACGGAAGAGATTTCACCCTGTCCCCCACTATCAGATGATTTTCAAATGCAAGTGGTAAGGGCGACATTTATTTGATGGAGTTTAACCCGGACAAATGCGAGGTGATGCATTTTGGTAGATCCAATTCAGGTGGGAGCTTTAAAATAAATGGCAGAACCATCAGGAGCATAGAGACACAGAGAGATCTGGGCGTGCGGGTCCACAGATCCTTAAAAGTGGCAGCACAGTTGTTAAAGAAAGCATATGGCACGCTTGCCTTCATAGGGCAGGGTATCGAGTATAAAAGCTCGCAAATTATGTTACCGTTATACAGTTGGTTAGACCACATTTGGAATACGGTGTCCAATTCTGGTCACCGCACTACCAGAAGGATGTGGAGGCTTTGGAGAGGGTACAGAAAAGGTTTACCAGGATGCTGCCTGGTATGGAGGGTATTCGCTATGAGGAGAGATTGAATAAACTGGGATTGTTTTCCCGAGAGAGACGGAGGCTGAGGGGGCGATCGGATAGAAGTTTATAAATTTATGAGGGATATAGATAGAGTGAACAGTTGGAGGCTTTTTCCCAGGGGAAAAATTACAAGGGGGCACAAGTTCAAGGTGAGGGGGGGATAGGTTCAGTGGAGATGTGCGGGGGAGGTTTTTTTACACAGCGGGTGGTGGTGGCCTGGAATGCGCTGCCAAGTGAGGCGGTTGAGGCAGATACGTTAGGGACCTTTCAGACTTATCTGGATAGACACATGAATGCATATCGAGGAAGCACTTGATAGATCGGTAAACTGACAGACGCCTTGAGTCGCTTTGACGACCCCCTTTTTAACTGATGCAGCACTCCGATGGCATTCTCCCCCAGACAGAGCCACCACGGAATGCTAAAATCCTTCCAAAAATCAGCCATAATGAACAGGGTTGGGGGGAGGGGGGTAGAAATCCTGTTAAAATGAATCCCAATGGTTTGTTCGCAGCTCTTTCACTTTTCGGGGAAAAAAATGTTTCAAAGGCGTGACCCTCTCTGCTAAAAATCACCCTGTTTATTTTGTTACAAACTTGAACGACCTCACAACCGCAAAAAGAACTATGCTGACAGGGTGAGAGCAACAATCACAGCCGCTCCAAAAACCTGGTCCCCCCGCAGAATGTTAAAATGAAGAAAATGCAGCCCTAACTCCTGTGGCCAAACCCACGTTCCCTCGAAAGTCAGACCCATCTGAGGTAGCAAAAGTCGGCCTCCCCCTTTCCTCCCCTCCCTGTCTCTCGTCCCCTCATCTCTCTCCTCCTCCTCTCTTTATCCCCCTCGTTGCCTCCCCATCGTCCTCTGCTTTCCTCCCCCAAACTGTGCTCTGTGTGTGTGTGTGTGTGTGAGGAGCACTTACTCATGGCTGAGTTCCGATTCTTTTGAGGTCCGGGCTGATAGCAGGCAGCTGCTGTGGACTGGACGGCTTCCAGGATGGAGTCCGTGACCATCCGCACTCCCACGGATACTCTAATGAGTGGCACTAATGAGACCACATCAGAAAAAAGCCTCTGAAGATTAGGGCCCCATCGGCCCAATTAGCTGGCAGCAGCCATTGCTATTCCACTTTCACCCACTCCTCGCTCACTGTTGGTTTGTCGAATGTTGCTTTGTGCTCATGCAATGCAGGGTCTAGAAATTGGTAGCAAATCAACTCCCCTTGACATTCAATGGCATTACCATCATGGAAGCCCCCACCATCAACATTCCCCGCTCACCATTGACCAGAAACTGAACTGGATCCAGCCATATAAATACTGTGGCTACTAGAGCAGGTCAGAGGCTGGGAATCCTGCGGAGAGTAACTCACCTCCTGACTCCTCAAAGCCTGTCCACCATCTATAAGGCACAAGTCAGGAGTGTGATGGAATACTCTCCACTTGCCTGGATGAGTGCAGCTCCCAACAACACTCAAGAAGCTCGACACCACCCAGGACAAAGCAGCCCCGCTTGATCGGCACCCCATCCATAAACATTCACTCCCTCCACCACTGGTGCACACTGAGAGCAGCCTGTACCTACTGCAACTCACCAAGGCTCCTTCGGCAGCCCCTTCCAAACCTGAGACCTCAACCACCTCGAGAGACAGGGGCAGCAGAGACATCACCACATCGCCACCTGCGAGTTGTATGACACACCAAAGAGCCATCGATAAGGAATCCCTTGGGATGTCTGATGGGATGAGACTCCCTGCGTTTTCCCTGTTCCACCCAGCTCCTTGCCCTGTTTCTCCTGGGCAAGTACCTCAGCCGCTTGAAGATTGCTCCCTACTCATGTGGCAGCCCTGGCTGTTAGTTTGCGCGGTAATAATAGCTGGTAGCCCAGTGCGAGTGGCCAGTTTCAGAGTATCAAGGGAAGAATGATGACAAAAGACTGTTCAACGTGCTGGTCTCGACTTCAAGGGACGAACGTGTGTGGAAAGTGATAGAAGAACAGAAGCAATAGGATCCTGAGTCGGGCATTTGACGCTTCGATAAGGTCATGGCCGATCTGATGTGACGTCAACTCCACGTTCCTGACCCTCATGTTTTTTTTTCCAATTAAGGGGCAACTTAGCGCGGCCAATCCGCCTACCCTGCTACATCTTTGGGTTGTGGGGGCGAGACCCACGCAGACACAGGGAGAATGTGCAAACTCCACACGGACCCAGGGCCAGGATTGAACCTGGGTCCTCGGCACCGTGAAGCAGCAGTGCTAACCACTGCACCGCCGTGCCAACAGCATTCTGACAGGTGCCCCCCGGATGATCCGGATCACCTTCAAGAGCTTTGGACATTGCCTGCAACGTCTGGAGTCAGGTGCGAGCATGGGTGTCCCAAGCTCGGCGTGGCGACTGCTGGACGTGGGGGAGCCGATCTGTGAACGGGGGGAGGTGCTTTAGTGGGGTGGCGCCCTGTTGCACGACGCGGCCACTAAATACTGCAGCCGTGCGCGTGCACGGACCCGGTATGTCCCCGTCATTTCCGCAGCTCGAGCTGGGGGCTTTACACTGCTGGCCCCCACCAGACGGTGGGTCGGTGCCCGTTTTGCGGGCACTAGTTTTTTCGGAGCAAAACGGCGTCAGGACACAGTCTCTTCTGTGTGCTCCTCTGGATTTAGACAAATTTAATCTTGAAAAGAATTGGGATCTCTCAGGAGGGAAAGAAAATGTCCTGTTTACAGGCAAGGACTCAATTCTGCAGCTCACCCCATGATACTGTCCTGATACCATCAGTGGCAGGAAATAATTAATGTCTGGACAAATCTTCACAAGCCTCGGAACACCCACGGAAACAGAGGAAGTACTGAAGGCCCTTTAATACCGGCAAAAGCTAATCACACAGGAGCGTGGGATGAGAGTCACTCAACAGCATTCCTCAATGTGGTTGATTTGGGGCAGGGGCAGATCGTGACGATAAGGGAAGCGGAGTGTTTGAGTGAGGTCGGAAGGGCTGGGTTGTGGGCAATGCCAGCGATCTGGGACTGGCAGCAGTCCGGGGATGCCTGGCAAACAGCTTGAGCGGCTGGAGGGTGAATGTTTTCATCCTCACAGAGTGCTCTGCGCCACTCCCCATGTTGGCAGCGCAAGGCTGCAGGATGGTTGAGAGACAGCAAACCCTGACCAGCACTGGTGTCCACAACATCGATGGCAGAGGCCTAGAGTTTAAATGGACGGTGCCCCGGTGCCTCTGAGAATGGTACTCATACTGCAAACTTTACCCCAGTGAATGCTGTCTCAGTCCACTGAGCTTCGCTCCGAGAGAAGTCTGAGAACACGCACGAACAGACTCAAAAACAGCTTCTTCCCCGCTGTTACCAGACTCCTGGATGACCCTCTTATGGACTGAACTGATCTCTCCACACATCTTCTCCATCAAGTAGCACTACACTCCTGTGTGCTTCACCCAATGTATGTGTCTCTGTATCTACATTGTGTATCCACCGAATGTCCTCTGCCTTTTCATGTGTGGAAAGATCTGCGTGGACTGTATGCAGAACGATACTGTTATGGGCCAGGGTTTAGAAAACTCCAAAGTGTATCATGGAGTTCACCTGACCCACAACTTTTAATAGATTATGGTTCTGGGGAGCACACGGGCTCACTTTACAGGTGTGATGCAACAGAGAGCTAAACTACTTTTAAAACAAAACCATGTTTATTTATGAATCCAGTTTACACTTTATAAACCCACGGTAAACCTCTTAACAACTATCAACACCAATAATCCCCACAGATACAATATTCTACAAGTAACCCTTCATAATTTTCCAAACAACATCCATAAGACCAAAAGGCCCTTTTTACAGAAAGACAGCGGGTTTAAATTCTCTACAGAAACAGGTATTACTTTGAAATCCTCAAATGAGCTGATGGCAGTCCGTAGCTTGTAGAGAGAGATCATTACACAGCCGCTTGCTTTGCCTGCTGCTATCCAGCTCTGAAAACAAAACTAAAACACACTGTAGCTGCCTGCTCAAAAACAAAAGTGAAAGACAGCCAGCCCCGGCTCCACCCACACTCTGGCATCACTGCAGCTATTTGATAAACATCCATTTCTTAAAGGTACATCCACTACAGCTATTTGATAAACACCCTTAAAGGTACTCTCACATGACAATACTTTTCATTGCAGCGAGGTGCAATGATATGTAGATCGTCAGGTTAGTGAAGGGTTAATAATTGCATCTATGTGTAAATCAAACACTGGAGGGCGTTACTACTTCTCTGTATTTAATGCAGCCTCTTGTGGAATTCTGGGAGAAGCTGAGAAGAGTGGCATAAGGAGAAAGCATGGTGATAGTATAAGAAGATTAGAGTCAATTGAGTTAACGCGAGGTTAGATCATAGTGTAGTTAGTGACTACTTAGATTATTGAGTTCTGTAAAACAGATTCAATATTACTTTCATTATTATCTGTAGCTCAGTAGTGTGCGAACGTCATTTAATTCATAGTGCTGTAATAAATTAGTTTTGTTTCAATCTTTTGATTGGTGGATTCTTTGTCAACAACACATTGGGTCATTCTGGAAGAAAGGACAAAGAACACAACTAATTACCACGAATGGTAATATAGCAGCACGGTAGCATAGGGCAGCACGGCAGCATTGTGGCTAGCACAATTGCTTCATAGCTCCAGGGTCCCAGGTTCGATTCCGGCTTGGGCCACTGTCTGTACGGAGTCTGCACATCCTCCCCGTGTGTGCGTGGGTTTCCTCCGGGTGCTCCGGTTTCCTCCCACTGTCCAAAGATGTGCAGGTTAGGTGGATTGGCCATGCTAATTGCCCTTAGTGTCCAAAATTGCCCTTTGTGTTGGGTGGGATTACTGGGTTATGGGGTTAGGGTGGAGGTGTTGACCTTGGGTAGGGTGCACTTTCCAAGAGCCAGTGCTGACTCGATGGGCCGAATGGCTTCCTTCTGCACTGTCAATTCTATGATAATCTATGAAACACGGTACTAGGTGGGGAAACATAATGCTTCACCCGATGTCTGTGTCTATGTTTTCTAATGTATGGAATGATTTGCCTGGACTGTACACTGATCAATACTTTTCACTGTACCTCAGGACACATGACAATAAACCCAATCCGAATCTCTCCCACAGACCGATGCTCCTCCTCTAACTCTACCTTTGTCCCCACAGGCACGAGCTGTCTCGTCTCCCACCCCTCACCAACCAAACGAGGTTCACCCTGATGACTCCTATGAGGAAGCAGAGCTCCTCAGTCCCCTGGCCCAGTGCTCTGCAGGTGGGTGTGTGGAAACAGATGGTCGCCGCGTCCTGAGATATGGTCGCGGGTCAGGTCGGTGATTCAGGGTTAACGGTCAAAAATGTCCCAGGAAGGCTGGATATAGAGGGGGGGTCCCCAGGTGCATGTACGTACTTAGAGGGGATCCCTATGACTGTGTCAGTATTTACAGGGGGTCCCCGGGAGTGTGTCAGTATTTACAGGGGATCCGGGGGAGTGTGTCAGTATTTACAGGGGGTCCCGGGGAGTGTGTCAGTATTGACTTGGGGTCCCCGGGAGTGTGTCAGTCTTTACAGGGAGTCCCGGGGTGCGTGTCAGTATTTACAGGGGGTCCCCGGGAATGTGTCAGTCTTTACAGGGGGTCCCGGGGAGTGTGTCAGTATTAACAGGGGGTCCCCGGGAGTGTGTCAGTATTTACAGGGGGTCTCCGGGAGTGTGTCAGTATTTACAGGGGGTCCCCGGGAGTGTGTCAGTATTTACAGGGGGTCCCGGGAAGTGTGTCAGTATTTACAGGGGATCCGGGGGAGTGTGTCAGTATTTACAGGGTGTCCCGGGGAGTGTGTCGGTATTGACAGGGGGTCCCCGGGAGTGTGTCAGTCTTTACAGGGGGTCCCGGGGAGTGTGTCAATATTAACAGGGGGTCCCCGGGAGTGTGTCAGTATTTACAGGGGGTCTCCGGGAGTGTGTCAGTATTTACAGGGGGTCCCCGGGAGTGTGTCAGTATTTACAGGGGGTCCCCGGGAGTGTGTCTGTATTTACAGGAGGTCCCCGTGAGTGTGTCAGTATTTACAGGGGGTCCCGGAGAGCGTGTCAGTATTTACAGGGGGTCCCCGGGAGTGTGTCAGTATTTACAGGGGATCGGGGGAGTGTGTCAGTATTTACAGGGGGTCCCGGGAAGTGTGTCAGTATTTACAGGGGATCCGGGGGAGTGTGTCAGCATTTACAGGGGGTCCCGAGGAGTGTGTCAGTATTGACAGGGGGTCCCCGGGAGTGTGTCAGTCTTTACAGGGAGTCCCGGGGTGCGTGTCAGTATTTACAGGGGGTCCCCGGGAATGTGTCAGTCTTTACAGGGGGTCCTGGGGAGTGTGTCAGTATTAACAGGGGGTCCCCGGGAGTGTGTCAGTATTTACAGGGGGTCTCCGGGAGTGTGTCAGTATTTACAGGGAGGTCCCGTGAAGTGTGTCAGTATTTACAGGGGGTCCCCGGGAGTGTGTCAGTATTTACATGGGGTCCCCGGGAATGTGTCAGTATTTACAGGGGGTCCCCCGGGGAGTGCGTCAGTATTTACAGGGGGTCCAGGGGAGTGTGTCAGTTTTACAGGGGGTCCCCCGGGAGTGTGTCAGTATTTACAGGGGGTCCCCCAGGAGTGTGTCAGTATTTACAGGGGGTCCCCGGGAGTGTGTCAGTATTTACAGGGGGTCCCCCGGGGAGTATGTCAGTATTTACAGGGGGTCCCAGGGAGTCTGTCAGCATTTACAGGGGATACCCCAGGAGTGTGTCAGTATTTACAGGGGGTCCCCGGGAGTGTGTCAGTATTTACAGGGGGTCCCCGGGGAGTGTTTCAGTATTTACAGCGGGTCCCCGGGGAGTGTGTCAGTATTTACAAAGGGTCCCAAGGAGTGTGTCAATATTTACAGGGGGTCCCCGGGAGTGTGTCAGTATTTACAGGGGGGTCCCCGGGGAGTGTGTCAGTATTTACAGTGGGTCCCCGGGGAGTGTGTCAGTATTTACAGGGGATACCCCAGGAGTGTGTCAGTATTTACAGGGGGTCCCGGGGAGTGTGTCAGTATTTACAGGGGTCCCGGGGAGTGTGTCAGTATTTACAGGGGGTCTCCGGGGAGTGTGTCAGTATTTACAGGGGGTCCCCGGGAGTGCGTCAGTATTTACAGGGGTCCCGGGGAGTGTGTCAGTATTTACAGGGGTCCCGGGGAGTGTGTCAGTATTTACAGGGGGTCCCCCGGGAGTGTGTCAGTATTTACAGTGGTCCCGGGGAATGTGTCAGTATTTACAGGGGGTCTCCGGGGTGTGTGTCAGTATTTACAGGGGGTCCCCGGGAGTGTGTCAGTATTTACAGGGGGTCCCCCGGATGTGTGTCAGTATTTACAGGGGGTCCCCGGGATTGTGTCAGTATTTACAGGGGGTCCCGGGGAATGTGTCAGCATTTACAGGGGGTCACCAGGCGTGTGTCAGTATTTACAGAGGGTCCCGGGGAGTGTGTCAGTATTTATAGGGGGACCCGGGGAGTGTGTCAGTATTTATTTACAGGGGGTACCCCGGGAGTGTGTCAGTATTTACAGGGGGTACCCCGGGAGTGTGTCAGTATTTACAGGGGGACCCCGGGAGTGTGTCAGTATTTACAGGGCGTCCCAGGGTGTGTGTCAGTATTTACAGAGGGTCCCCGAGAGTGTGTCAGTATTTACAGGGGGTCTCCGGGGACTGTGTCAGTATTTACAAGGGGTCCCCGGGGAGTGTGTCAGTATTTACAGGGGGTCCCCCGGGAGTGTGTCAGTATTTACAGGGGGTCCCCGAGGAGTGTGTCAGTATTTATAGGGGGTCCCCGGGAGTGTGTCAGTATTTACAGTGGTTCCCCGGGAGTGTGTCAGTATTTACAGGGGTCCCCGGGAGTGAGTCAATATTTACAGGGGGTCCCCGGGAGTGTGTCAGTATTTACAGGGGTCCCTGGGAGTGTGTCAGTATTTACAGGGGGGTCCCCAGGAGTGTGTCAGTATTTACAGTGGGTCCCGGGGAATGTGTCAGTATTTACAGGGGGTCCCCGGGAGTGTGTGAGTATTTACCGGGGGTCCCCGGGAGTGTGTCAGTATTTACAGGGGGTCCCCGGGAGTGTGTCAGTATTTACAGGGGGTTCCCCGGGAGTGTGTCAGTATTTACAGAGGGTCCCCGGGAGTGTGTCAGTATTGACAAGGTCATTCCCGGGAGTGAGTCAGGATTTACCGGGGGTCCCCAGGAGTTTGTCAGTATTGACAGGGGTTCCCGGGGAGTGTGTCAGTATTTACAGGGGGTCCCTGGGAGTGTGTCAGTATTTACAGTGGGTCCCGGGGAATGTGTCAGTATTAACAGGGGGTCCCCGGGAGTGTGTCAGTATTTACAGGGGGTCTCCGGGAGTGTGTCAGTATTTACAGGGAGGTCCCGTGAAGTGTGTCAGTATTTACAGGGGGTCCCCGGGAGTGTGTCAGTATTTACAGGGGGTCCCGGGAAGTGTGTCAGTATTTACAGGGGATCCGGGGGAGTGTGTCAGTATTTACAGGGTGTCCCGGGGAGTGTGTCGGTATTGACAGGGGGTCCCCGGGAGTGTGTCAGTCTTTACAGGGGGTCCCGGGGAGTGTGTCAATATTAACAGGGGGTCCCCGGGAGTGTGTCAGTATTTACAGGGGGTCTCCGAGAGTGTGTCAGTATTTACAGGGGGTCCCCGGGAGTGTGTCAGTATTTACAGGGGGTCCCCGGGAGTGTGTCTGTATTTACAGGAGGTCCCCGTGAGTGTGTCAGTATTTACAGGGGGTCCCGGAGAGCGTGTCAGTATTTACAGGGGGTCCCCGGGAGTGTGTCAGTATTTACAGGGGGTTCCGGGGTGTGGTCAGTATTTACAGGGGATCCCCGGGAGTGTGTCAGTATTTACAGAGGGTCCCGGAGAGCGTGTCAGTATTTACAGGGGGTCCCCGGGAGTGTGTCAGTATTTACAGGGGGTCCCGGGGTGTGTGTCAGTATTTACAGTGGGGTCCCCCAGGTTTGTGTCAGTATTTACAGGGGGTCCCGGGGTGTGTGTCAGTATTTACAGGGGGTCCCCGGAGAGTGTGTCAGTATTTACAGGGGGTCCGCGGGAATGTTAGTATTGACAAAGGATCCCCGGGAGTGTGTCAGTATTTACAGGGGGTCCCCGGGAGTGTGTCAGTATTTACAGGGGGACCCGGGGAGTGTGTCAGTATTTACAGGGGGTCCCCAGGAATATGTCAGTATTTACAGAGTGTACCTGGGAATATTAGTATTGACAGGGGAACCCCGGGGGTGTGTCAGTATTAACAGGGGATCCCTGGGAGTGTGTCAGTATTTACAGGGGGTCCCCGGGAGTGTGTCAGTATTTACAGAGGTTCCCTGGGAGTGTGTCAGTATTTACAGGGGGTCCCCGGGGAGTGCGTCAGTATTTACATGGGGTCCCCGGGAGTGTGTCAGTATTTACAGGGGGTCCCCGGGAGTGTGTCAGTATTTACAGGGGGTCCCCCGGGTGTGTGTCAGTATTTACAGGGGGTCCCCGGGATTGTGTCAGTATTTACAGGTGGTCCCGGGGAATGTGTCAGCATTTACAGGGGGTCACCGGGCGTGTGTCAGTATTTACAGAGGGTCCCGGGGAGTGTGTCAGTATTTACAGGGGGTACCCGGGAGTGTGTCAGTATTTACAGAGGTTCCCTGGGAGTGTGTCAGTATTTACAGGGGGTACCCGGGAGTGTGTCAGTATTTACAGGGGGACCCCGGGAGTGTGTCAGTATTTACATGGGGTCCCCGGGAATGTGTCAGTATTTACAGGGGGTCCACCGGGGAGTGCGTCAGTATTTACAGGGGGTCCAGGGGAGTGTGTCAGTTTTACAGGGGGTCCCCCGGGAGTGTGTCAGTATTTACAGGGGGTCCCCCAGGAGTGTGTCAGTATTTACAGGGGGTCCCCGGGAGTGTGTCAGTATTTACAGGGGGTCCCCCGGGGAGTATGTCAGTATTTACAGGGGGTCCCAGGGAGTCTGTCAGCATTTACAGGGGATACCCCAGGAGTGTGTCAGTATTTACAGGGGGTCCCCGGGAGTGTGTCAGTATTTACAGGGGGTCCCCGGGGAGTGTTTCAGTATTTACAGCGGGTCCCCGGGGAGTGTGTCAGTATTTACAAAGGGTCCCCAGGAGTGTGTCAATATTTACAGGAGGTCCCCGGGGAGTGTGTCAGTATTTACAGGGGTCCCGGGGAGTGTGTCAGTATTTACAGGGGTCCCGGGGAGTGTGTCAGTATTTACAGGGGGTCTCCGGGGAGTGTGTCAGTATTTACAGGGGGTCTCCGGGGAGTGTGTCAGTATTTACAGGGGGTCCCCGGGAGTGTGTCAGTATTTACAGGGGGGTCCCCGGGGAGTGTGTCAGTATTTACAGTGGGTCCCCGGGGAGTGTGTCAGTATTTACAGGGGATACCCCAGGAGTGTGTCAGTATTTACAGGGGGTCCCGGGGAGTGTGTCAGTATTTACAGGGGTCCCGGGGAGTGTGTCAGTATTTACAGGGGGTATCCGGGGAGTGTGTCAGTATTTACAGGGGGTCCCCGGGAGTGCGTCAGTATTTACAGGGGTCCCGGGGAGTGTGTCAGTATTTACAGGGGTCCCGGGGAGTGTGTCAGTATTTACAGGGGGTCCCCCGGGAGTGTGTCAGTATTTACAGTGGTCCCGGGGAATGTGTCAGTATTTACAGGGGGTCTCCGGGGTGTGTGTCAGTATTTACAGGGGGTCCCCGGGAGTGTGTCAGTATTTACAGGGGGTCCCCCGGATGTGTGTCAGTATTTACAGGGGGTCCCCGGGATTATGTCAGTATTTACAGGGGGTCCCGGGGAATGTGTCAGCATTTACAGGGGGTCACCAGGCGTGTGTCAGTATTTACAGAGTGTCCCGGGGAGTGTGTCAGTATTTATAGGGGGACCCGGGGAGTGTGTCAGTATTTATTTACAGGGGGTACCCCGGGAGTGTGTCAGTATTTACAGGGGGTACCCCGGGAGTGTGTCAGTATTTACAGGGGGACCCCGGGAGTGTGTCAGTATTTACAGGGCGTCCCAGGGAGTGTGTCAGTATTTACAGAGGGTCCCCGAGAGTGTGTCAGTATTTACAGGGGGTCTCCGGGGACTGTGTCAGTATTTACAAGGGGTCCCCGGGGGGTGTGTCAGTATTTACAGGGGGTCCCCCGGGAGTGTGTCAGTATTTACAGGGGGTCCCCGAGGAGTGTGTCAGTATTTATAGGGGGTCCCCGGGTGTGTGTCAGTATTTACAGTGGTTCCCCGGGAGTGTGTCAGTATTTACAGGGGTCCCCGGGAGTGAGTCAATATTTACAGGGGGTCCCCGGGAGTGTGTCAGTATTTACAGGGGGTCCCTGGGAGTGTGTCAGTATTTACAGGGGGGTCCCCAGGAGTGTGTCAGTATTTACAGTGGGTCCCGGGGAATGTGTCAGTATTTACAGTGGGTCCCCGGGAGTGTGTGAGTATTTACCGGGGGTCCCCGGGAGTGTGTCAGTATTTACAGGGGGTCCCCGGGAGTGTGTCAGTATTTACAGGGGGTTCCCCGGGAGTGTGTCAGTATTTACAGAGGGTCCCCGGGAGTGTGTCAGTATTGACAAGGTCATTCCCGGGAGTGAGTCAGGATTTACCGGGGGTCCCCAGGAGTGTGTCAGTATTGACAGGGGTTCCCGGGGAGTGTGTCAGTATTTACAGGGGGTCCCTGGGAGTGTGTCAGTATTTACAGTGGGTCCCGGGGAATGTGTCAGTATTTACAGGGGGTCCCCGGGAGTGTGTGAGTATTTACCGGGGGTCCCCGGGAGTGTGTCAGTATTTACAGGGGGTCCCCGGGAGTGTGTCACTATTTAGAGGGGGTTCCCCGGGAGTGTGTCAGTATTTACAGAGGGTCCCGGGGAGTGTGTCAGTATTTACAGGGAGTCCCGGGGAGTGTGTCAGTATTTACAGGGGGTCCCCGGGAGTGTGTCAGTATTTACAGGGGGTCCCCGAGGAGTGTGTCTGTATTTACAGGGGGTCCCGGGGAGTGTGTCAGTATTGACAGGGGGTCTCCGGGGAGTGTGTCAATATTTACAGAGGGTCCCTGGGAGTGTGTCAGTATTGACAAGGTCATTCCCGGGAGTGAGTCAGGATTTACCGGGGGTCCCCGGGAGTGTGTCAGTATTGACAGGGGTTCCCGGGGAGTGTGTCAGTATTTACAGGGGGTCCCCGGGGAGTGTGTCAGTATTTACAGGGGGTCCCCGGGGTGTGTGTCAGTATTTACAGGGGGTCCCCCGGGAGTGTGTCAGTATTGACAGGGGGTCCCGGGGAGTGTGTCAGTATTGACAGGGGTTCCCGGGAGTGTGTCAGTATTTACAGTGGTTCCCCGGGAGTGTGTCAGTATTTACAGGGGTCCCCGGGAGTGTGTCAGTATTTACAGGGGGTCCCGGGGATGTGTCAGTATTTCCAGGGATTCCCCATTAAGTGTGTCGGTCTGTATCCGAATCGGAACGTCCGTTAACTGAATGTGCTTGCAGATTGTGCGGACTCAGATAGCAGTCACTATGAATCTTACGGAGAAGAGGATGTGTCTGGAAATAACCGTACCGCCTCCCTGCGATGGCTGCCAACAGACTCTCCCACACGGCCACTGCCACATTCGCGAATCTGTGGCTTTCTGTGGAGGAAGAAATGGTTGGGACAATGGACAAAGCAGTTATTTCTCATCAGAGACCAAGTTCTGATGGTACGTTGCGACACTCCCAAACTTTTCAAACATGGTCCTTACGTTTTTCTTCGTTCGATTCATCCTTTCTTGGACCCCCAACACGATGGAACACTCTAATCCACCCCAGGCACCCCACAAGAGTCTCCCCTTGCCTCCTGTTACACTCACAAGCTTCATGTTGGCCGCATCCTTAACCTTCTCACTTGTCCTCCATCGTAATCTATCCGTGCTTCTCTTTCTCTCTGCACTGCACACACACACAGACTCACCCAGGCAGCCACCAGCGAGGTAAAACCCAACGAGTGTTGAACCCACCCTGAATAATGGGTCGCAGCGCAGACCTAACCTGTTTGGAGTGAGTGTTTCACGCTAACTCCCGGCATCTTCATCATTACTCAGCTCAGTGTCTGGTCCGAAATGCGGGCGGGGGTTTTGCGGCCGCCGAAATCGCGATCGGCCAGAAAATACCCGTTTCTGACGATATCAGGGCCGGCGCCGCGTTCGCGACGCTCCCTCCAGAGCACCGTGCGCCGCACTCCGCACCGAAGGCCTCAGGACATTGCCTCAGGCCCCCCCCCCGATGCTCCGCCTGTGCTATCATCCGTCGGGAACTCAGCGTGGCGGCTGCGGACTCCCAGCACCTCCTCAGTCGGGGAGGGGCCGATGCGCGGTCAGGCGGGACTTTGTCAGGGGCTGGGGGCATTGTGAGGGGTGGGGGGGGGGGGAAAGGGGTGGTCCGGGGCTCGCGAGCCGGGCAAAAGGGGGGGCATTATTTCGCGGGCCGGGTCCGCGCGCGGCTGGCGCCATGCTGCGCGGTGCAGGCCGCCGCCCTGCGCATGCGCTGCCACGGACCCGCCAATTCTCCGGGCCGTATCGGCAGCTCGGGCCGAGTGCTCTACGCGGCTCGGCTGCTGGCCGGCCCCCAGCCAAACGGAGGATCGGTGGCCGTTTTGTGCCAAATCTTCGGTCGTAGAACCCACCGTTCCCACACCGACGTCAGGACACGGCCTGAGAATCAGAGACTCCAGCCCGTGATCATATATTTTGAATAACTTATTCTCCCTTTCTCTCCCTTTCACTTGGTGGTGAATTCCGAGAGCTTTTCCTCGTTTCTTTTCCTAGTTTCACCATTTGAATAAAGAGATATCTGGATGGTTATCTCGGTGTTTCGCTGCTCGCTGTGGTGAAGTGGAGTTGAGCTACCCCAGCCCTGACCTTACTGAATGGCACAGGGGTTCGAGGGAGCAGTGTGGCCTGTTCCACCTCCTCTTTCTTATGTGTCCCGAGGTTGGAAGGCAAAGAAAGGAGCAGCTGAGATTTGGAGTGGCACAGTAGCACAGTGGTTAGCACTGTTGCTTCACAGCTCCAGGGTCCCAGGTTCGATTCCCCGCTGGGTCACTGTCTGTGCGGAGTCTGCACGTTCTCCCCCGTGTGGCTGCGTGGGTTTCCTCCGGGTGCTCCGGTTTCCTCCCACAGTCCAAACATCTGCAGGTTAGGTGGATTGGCCGTGCTAAATTGCCCCGTAGTGTCCCAAAGTTAGAACAAAGAACAAAGAAATGTACAGCACAGGAACAGGCCCTTCGGCCCTCCAAGCCCGTGCCGACCATACTGCCCGACTAAACTACAATCTTCTACACTTCCTGGGTCCGTATCCTTCTATTCCCATCCTATTCATATATTTGTCAAGATGCCCCTTAAATGTCCCTATCGTCCCTGCTTCCACTACCTCCTCCGGTAGCGAGTTCCAGGCACCCACTACCCTCTGCGTAAAAAACTTGCCTCGTACATCTACTCTAAACTTTGCCCCTCTCACCTTAAACCTATGCCCCCTAGTAATTGACCCCTCTACCCTGGGGAAAAGCCTCTGACTATCCACTCTGTCTATGCCCCTCATAATTTTGTATACCTCTATCAGGTCGCCCCTCAACCTCCTTCGTTCCAGTGAGAACAAACCGAGTTTATTCAATCGCTCCTCATAGCTTATGCCCTCCATACCAGGCAACATTCTGGTAAATCTCTTCTGCACCCTCTCTAAAGCCTCCACATCCTTCTGGTAGTGTGGCGACCAGAATTGAACACTATACTCCAAGTGTGGCCTAACTAAGGTTCTATACAGCTGCAACATGACTTGCCAATTCTTATACTCAATGCCCCGGCCAATGAAGGCAAGCATGCCGTATGCCTTCTTGACTACCTTCTCCACCTGTGTAGCCCCTTTCAGTGATCTGTGGACCTGTACTCCTAGATCTCTTTGACTTTCAATACTCTTGAGGGTTCTACCATTCACTGTATATTCCCTACCTGCATTAGCCCTTCCAAAATGCATTACCTCACATTTGTCCAGGTTAAACTCCATCTGCCATCTCTCCGCCCAAGTCTCCAGACAATCTAAATCCTGCTGTATCCTCAGACAGTCCTCATCGCTATCCGCAATTCCACCAACCTTTGTGTCGTCTGCAAACTTACTAATCAGACCAGTTACATTTTCCTCCAAATCATTTATATATACTACAAAGAGCAAAGGTCCCAGCACTGATCCCTGTGGAACACCACTGGTCACAGCCCTCCAATTAGAAAAGCATCCCTCCATTGCTACCCTCTGCCTTCTATGGCCTAGCCAGTTCTGTATCCACCTTGCCAGTTCACCCCTGATCCCGTGTGACTTCACCTTTTGTACTAGTCTACCATGAGGGACCTTGTCAAAGGCCTTACTGAAGTCCATATAGACAACATCTACTGCCCTACCTGCATCAATCATCTTAGTGACCTCCTCGAAAAACTCTATCAAGTTAGTGAGACACGACCTCCCCTTCACAAAACCGTGCTGCCTCTCACTAATACGTCCATTTGCTTCCAAATGGGAGTAGATCCTGTCTCGAAGAATTCTCTCCAGTAATTTCCCTACCACTGAAGTAAGGCTCACCGGCCTGTAGTTCCCGGGATTATCCCTGCCACCCTTCTTAAACAGAGGAACAACATTGGCTATTCTCCAGTCCTCCGGGACATCCCCTGAAGACAGCGAGGATCCAAAGATTTCTGTCAAGGCCTCAGCAATTTCCTCTCCAGCCTCCTTCAGTATTCTGGGGTAGATCCCATCCGGCCCTGGGGACTTATCTACCTTAATATTTTTTAAGACACCCAACACCTCGTCTTTTTGGATCACAATGTGACCCAGGCTATCTACACCCCCTTCTCCAGATTCAACATCTACCAATTCCTTCTCTTTGGTAGGAAGGTGGGGTTACTGGGTGACGCGGGGAGGATAGGGGTGTGGGCTGAGGTAGGGGGCTCTTTCGGGGGACGGTGTAGACCCGACGGGCCGAATGGCCTCCTTCTGCACTGTAAACTCTATGAAGTGCGAGAGGCTGGCACAGAAACCCTGTTGAGGTCGGGTGTGGAGGTACTGACGCTATGAGACTGACTCCTCTCGCCCACAGTGTTACAAGTGTTTGAAGGACCAGTATCCCCTGATGGAGCTCAGCCTACTGGGGTCCCGCGTTGCGTACAAGTTCAAACGCAGCAAGAAGATACAGCACGAGCTCAAGATTACGACAGCGAGTAATGAGACTGTGGTGCTCGGACTGCAGAGTCGTGAGCAGACGGAGGACTGGCGGAAGGTTTGGAGGTGTTAGCACCAGAAATTCAACTCCGTGGCGAATCAGTACAGTAACAATCCTCATAAGTCACTAACTACAGTTAGAACCTCCATTATGAGTGACTAACCAGTATTGGAATCATGGTTATGGGTGACTAACTATCTCAGTACCCCTTGTTATGATGAGTCACTAACTAGTACATTAACCTCTGTTATGGGTGACTAACTAATACAGTTGCCCTCATTACGGAGCACAATTAAGCACAGTAATCCATTTGACAAGGGAATAACTGGTACTGTAACAGTGGTTATGAGCTAACTAATGAATACAGTAACTCATTCAGAAGCCTGTTTGGCTCAAGATGAGAAAATATTTGTCATTATCAATTAAAAGTTACCAATGTCAGGGCAGCAAGATGGCGCAGTGGTTAGCACTGCTACCTCACGGCGCCGAGGACCCGGGTTCCATCCCGGCCCTGGGTCACGGTCCGTGTGGAGTTTGCACATTCTCCCCGTGTCTGCATGGGTCTCGCCCGCACAACCCAAAGATGTGCAGGGTAGGTGGATTGGCCATGCTAAATTGCCCCCTAATTGGAAAAGAAATAATTGGGTACTCTAAATTTATATTCAAAAAAGTTACCAGCGTCTGATATATGGGTTGAAGTCTGGAACCCGTTGGGTCCGTTGTTGGTGAGAACCTTCAACGAGGCGAAGGAGGAAGAGATTCTTCCCCCGCCGATGTCTCGGGCGCTGATCTCGCTGATCCTCAAGCGGGACAAGGACCCGCTGCAGTGTGGCTCGTATAGGCCCATTTCGCTCCTTAATGTGGATGCCAAGTTGCTGGCGAAGGTCCCGGCCACTAGGATTGAGGATTGTGTCCCGGGAGTGATACATGAGGATCAGACGGGATTTGTGAAGGGCAGGCAGTTGAATGCAAACGTGCGGAGGCTCCTGAATGTGATCATGATGCCCTCGGAGGGGGGGGAGGCAGAAGTGGTGGCGGCAATGGACGCGGAGAAGGTCTTTGATCGGGTGGAGTGGGAGTACTCGTGAGAAGTGCTGGGCAGGTTTGGGTTCGGGGAGGGGTTCATAGGATGGGTCAAGTTGTTACACCAGGCCCCGGTGGCGAGCGTATCGACGAATCGGCTGAGGTCAGAGTACTTCAGGTTGTGCCGTGGGACGAGACAGGGGTGCCTCCTGTCCCCCCTGCTGTTTGCCCTGGCAATTGAGCCGCTGGCTATGGCACTAAGGGAGTCTAGAAACTGGAGGGGGTTGGTCCGGGGAGGGGAGGAGCATCGGGTCCCGTTATATACAGATGGCCTGATTTTGTATATTGAAGTCTGGAACCCATGATGGAATAGAGGTGGTAGGGTGGGGTGGGGTTACTTCCTGGTTGACAAAGGGACTTGTCTTTGGGAGGCTTTTTCAGGGGTTTTACTGTCTTCCCTGTTTTGACTGCACCGTGTTTAGGTTGTTGAGGAGGTCAGCAGCAACACGCGCCCCCGTGCTTCACCGTGGAACTCACCAAAGATGCCAGGGACCGAGAATAAATGCGCCTCGAACAAGGTGAGTCTATCAGTCTGCCGCTCACTGCTTTCGCAAAGGCACCAGAGTTGGGCCAAATGCTCTTTCTCTGCACTGTGCATTGTCTGTTAACAACGAGCCAGCCTTGGAAGGGAGATTCGGCGGCGGGACGAGCAAGGGAACGTCAGAACGAGGAGCGGGAGTCGGCCACTCAGCCTGCTCCGTCATTCGATACCTTCATGGCTGATATCAGAGAACCATGGAATCCCTGTGAGGCAGCAGGGCTAACCACAGTGCCATCCTGTCGCCCAACTCCACCCGTTCTCCAAAACTCTTCAACCTGATTAAAAATCTGTCCATCTCCTCCATAAATTTACTCAATATCCCAGCACCCACCGCACTCTGGGGTAGCGAATTCCACAGATTCACGCCCCTTTGAGAGAAATACTTTCTCCTCAACTCCTTTTCAAATCTGCCGCCTCTTATCCTCAAACTTTGACCTCTCGTTCTAGATTAGCCCACACGAGGAAGCGTCCGCTCTACGTCTTTATCCGTACCTTTTATCATCGTATATACCTCAATTCGATCTCCTCTTAATCTTCGAAACTCCAGAGTTCAGGCCCAAACTGCTCAGTCTCTCTTCACACAACAAAGCCCTCATCCTCGGAATCAACCTAGAGACCCTCCTCTGAACTGCGTCCAATACTACCTCAAGCCGCCTCAAATAAGGGGACCAAAACTGTGCATAATATTCAAGGTGCGGTCTCACCAATGCCTTGTACAGTTGCAGCAACACTCCCCGACTTTTATACTCTATTTCTTTAGCTGTGAATGGCAAAATTCCATTTGTCGTCCTTAAGCGACTAGGGGCGTTTCACAGTAACTTAATTGCAGTGTTAATGTAAGCCTACTTGTGACAATAAAGAGTATTATTATTCTTTCCTGCTGCACCTGCTTTACTAGTTTTCTGCGATACATCCACAAGGACACCTTCTGCACCGAAGCACTCTGAAGTCCCTCCCCATTTGGATCATAAGTTGCCTTTCCACTTTTCCGACCAAAATGGACAACCTGACACTGATCCGCGGTTAAACTGCATCTGCCACATTTTGCTCCACTCGCCGAACCTATCTATCTATCCATTTGTAAGCTTATTGATTTCTCATTGCAACTTACTATCCCACCGATTTTAGGGAGGGTAAGAGAATCCCTGTTACAGGACGAGCCAATGACGTAGAGGTCAAAGGAATGAGGGGCAAAGGGCACGGTTCAGATGGATATAATGCCAATATAAAGAACAACTTGTGAGGTTGTTGTAAACGCGAGTCCAAGTTTATCTCAGGCTCCAGTTGATCATAATGAAACAAGCTTCGTTTCTTGAATAAATTTAGAGTACCCAATTCTTTTTTTCCAATTAAGGGGCAATTTAGCGCGGCCAATCCACCTACCCTGCACATCTTTGGGTTGTGGGGGTGAGACCCACGCAGACACGGGGAGAATGTGCAAACTCCACACGGACGGTGACCCGGGGCCGGGATCGAACCCGGGTCCTCGACGCCGTGAGGCAGCGGTGCTAACCACTGCGCCACCGTGTCGCCCTCACAAAATCCCTTTCTGTCCCTTTATTTCAATTCTCTTCTTTAAAATTTGACTCTTGATATATTCAGATATTCCTGGGCTGTCAAGCAACGAAAGTGCTTTGTTGATGTCTGTGTATCGTGTGCTCTCTTGTAGCCAATGTTGAGGGGTATTCGAAGGTCAGACTCGGATAGATCCACAGGCGAAATGGTTGCCGACAGCCTAACCACCCGAGACACAGGTGAGGCCTCCTCCTGCGATCCCCCACGTCGAAAGGTTTGTTCTTGTCTGTCCAACCCAGTCACCCCACCATTGGCATTGAGGTTAATGGTAGCAGGCCAGGAAATCAGCCGAAAGTTGCCGACGAGTCTGCCACCGGTTCTTTGGTCAGTGTTTTGACCAACCTCATTTCTATACAGGCTGCTACATTCCTTTTGTTGCACTTGTTGCTTGTTCTTCTGCATGTCGCGGACATCTTCCCAATTTCGACTGGAGGCTCTGAGGTAGTTCTGGTGGGGAACAGCAATTCTGAATGTGACCCGCCGCTGAAGCTACTCTGGTCTGACCTGGCAGGTTACCTGAAGGTGCTCGTGAACAGCCACTGGCAGACCCTGTGGTGTCACATCGAGGACCGAGTGCTGCTGATGTACAAAGATGTCGGCGGGGCGGGAAGATTGCGCTATTCTGTGGACCTGCAAGGCTGCGAGGTCAGGACACAGGCGGACCCCACGCACAAATTCAGGTTGACAGTCTCACACCAGCACAAGGATCTGGCGGTGCTACAGGTAAGATGCTGGCTGACCTTCGCGACCCACACCGGCCGACCTTCGCGACCCACACCGGCCGACCTTCGCGACCCACACCGGCCGACCTCCGCTACCCACACCGGCCGACCTTCGTGACCCAACGCCGGCTGACCTTCGCGACCCACACCGGCCGACCTTCGTGACGCACACCGGCCGACCTTCGCGATCCACACCTGCCGACCTTCGTGACCCACACCAGCCGACCTTCGCGACCCACACCGGCCAACCTTCGCTACCCACACCGGCCGACCTTCGCGACCCACACAAGCCGACCTTCGCGGCCCACACCGGGGGACCTTCGCGACCCACACCGGCCGACCTTCGTGACCCGCACCGGCCGACCTTTGCGACCCATGCCAGCCGACCTTCGCTACCCACACCAGCCGACCTTCGCGACCCACACCGGCCGACCTTCGCGACCCACACCGGCCGACCTTCGTGACGCACACCGGCCGACCTTCGTGACCCACACCAGCCGACCTTCGCGACCCACACTGGCCGACCTTCGCGACCCACACCGGCCGACCTTCGTGACGCACACCGGCCGACCTTCGTGACCCACACCAGCCGACCTTCGCAACCCACACCGGCCGACCTTTGCGACCCATGCCAGCCGACCTTCGCGACCCAAACCAGCCGACCTTCGCGACCCACACCGGCCGACCTTCGCAACCCACACCGGCCGACCTTCACGACACACACCGGCCGACCTTCGCGACCCACACCGGCCGACCTTTGTGACCTACACCGGCCGACCTTCGCGACCCACACCGGCTGACCTTTGTGACCTACACCGGCCGACCTTCGTGACCTACACCGGCCGGCCTTTGTGACCTACACCAGCCGACCTTCGCGACCCACACCGGCCGACCTTCGCGGCCCACACCGGCCGACCTTCGTGACACACACCGGCCGACCTTCGTGACCCACACCAGCCGACCTTCGCGACCTACACCGGCCGACCTTTGTGACCTACACCAGCCGACCTTCGCGACCCACACCGGCCGACCTTTGCGACCCATGCCAGCCGACCTTCGCGACCCACACCGGCCGACCTTCGCAACCCACACCGGCCGACCTTCACGACACACACCGGCCGACCTTCGCGACCCACACCGGCCGACCTTTGTGACCTACACCGGCCGACCTTCGCGACCCACACCGGCTGACCTTTGTGACCTACACCGGCCGACCTTCGTGACCTACACCGGCCGACCTTTGTGACCTACACCAGCCGACCTTCGCGACCCACACCGGCCGACCTTCGTGACGCACACCGGCCGACCTTCGCGACCCACACCGGCCGACCTTCGCTACCCACACCGGTCGACCTTCACGACACACACCGGCCGACCTTCACGACCCACACCGGCCGACCTTCGTGACCCACACCGGCCGTCCTTTGCGACCCACACCGGCCGACCTTCACGACCCACACCGGCCGACCTTCGTGACCTACACCGGCCGACCTTCGCGACCCACACCGGCCGACCTTCGTGACCTACACCGGCCGACCTTCGCGACCCACACCGGCCGACCTTCGCGACCCACACCGGCCGACCTTCGCGACCCACACCGGCCGACCTTCGCGACCCACACCGGCCGACCTTCGCGACCCACACCGGCCGACCTTCACGACCCGCACCGGCCGACCTTCACGACCCACACCGGCCGACCTTCGTGACCCACACCGGCCGTCCTTCGCGACCCACACCGGCCGACCTTCACGACCCACACCGGCCGACCTTCGTGACCTACACCGGCCGACCTTCGCGACCCACACCGGCCGACCTTCGCGACCCACACCGGCCGACCTTCGCGACCCACACCGGCCGACCTTCGCGACCCACACCGGCCGACCTTCGCGACCCACACCGGCCGACCTTCACGACCCGCACCGGCCGACCTTCACGACCCACACCGGCCGACCTTCGCGACCCACACCGGCCGACCTTCGCGACCCACACCGGCCGACCTTCGTGACCCACACCGGCCGACCTTCACGACCCGCACCGGCCGACCTTCACGACCCACACCGGCCGACCTTCGTGACCCACACCGGCCGACCTTCGCGACCCGCACCGGCCGACCTTCGCGACCCACACCGGCCGACCTTCGCGACCCACACCGGCCGACCTTCACGACCCACACCGGCCGACCTTCACGACCCGCACCGGCCGACCTTCGTGACCCGCACCGGCCGACCTTCGCGACCCACACCGGCCAACCTTCACGACCCTCACCGGCCGACCTTCGCGACCCACACCGGCCGACCTTCACGACCCACACCGGCCGACCTTCACGACCCGCACCGGCCGACCTTCACGACCCACACCGGCCGACCTTCGCTACCCACACCGGCCGTCCTTCACGACCCACACCGGCCGACCTTCGCGACCCTCACCGGCCGACCTTCACGACCCACACCGGCCGACCTTCGCGACCCACAGAGGCTGACCTTCGCTATCCACGCCAACTGACCTTCGCGACCCACACCGGCTGACCTTTGCGACCCACACAGGCCGACCTTCGCGACCCAACACCGGCCGACCTTCGCAATCCACGCCAACTGACCTTCGTGAACCACACCGAGGTCCCAGGTTCGATCCCGGCCCTGGGTCACTGTCCGTGTGGAGTTTGCACATTCTCCCCGTGTCTGCGTGGGTTTCACCCCCACAACCCAAAGATGTGCAGGGTAGGTGGATTGGCCGCGCTAAATTGCCCCTTAATTGGAAAAAATTAATTGGTACTCTAAATTTATTTAAAAAAAGATTAGTGGTTTACAGCCTGGAGATGTCGTCTGGAAATTATAATGCGACCATTTTAGACACAGATGAGGAGGAATTACTTCACTCAAAGTATTGTGAATCTTTTTAATCTCTAAAATTCACTATCAAAGAGAGTTCTGCAGGCTCAGCCGTTGAGCATGTTCAAGACAGATGCAGGAAGACTGAAAATGAATTTTCTTTAAAATCCTCTCCTGGGTCAGCGCGCTGACATCAGGAGGAGGCCGAGTTTCTCTCTGGGCTCTTGCCGCGTGTACTGATGAGCGGGCACGCATGCGCAGCGCGGCCGCATTTTTAAAGCCGCTCGCAGCCGCCATTTTTTTAAAGCCGGCTGCTGCTGCCATTGCGCCTGAATTCCCGAAATCGGGAACGCCACCACCCACCCACAACCCACCCACAACCCACCCGCGGGTCGCAACCCCCACTTTCAAAATGCCTGCTCTATAGTCACGACAGCCGGCAGTGTGGCCAGAATCTTAACACCAGCGCAGTGGGCTAGCACTGCTG
The DNA here is from genome assembly GCF_047496885.1 of Scyliorhinus torazame. NCBI lineage: Eukaryota > Metazoa > Chordata > Chondrichthyes > Carcharhiniformes > Scyliorhinidae > Scyliorhinus > Scyliorhinus torazame. Next base: position 22,827,457 of record NC_092726.1, read on the forward strand.
CCTCACGGCGCCGAGGTCCCAGGTTCGATCCCGGCCCTGGGTCACTGTCCGTGTGGAGTTTGCACATTCTCCCCGTGTCTGTGGGTTTCGCCCCCACAGCCCAAAGATGTGCAGGGTAGGTGGCTTGGCCGCGCTAAATTGCCCCCTTCATTGGAAAAAAATGAATTGGGTACTCTAAATTTGTCAAAAAAAAAGAATCTTATCGCCAACGTTGTCTCCCACTTTTACTGGCAGCTCGCCGATGGTGAAATGTGGTCGCAGCATTGGGGTGTAAGGCTGTTTTGACTGGGGGGGGTTACTGTGTTGGATGGGATTATGAAGTTCAATCCACTGTCTTCCCATAGGCCAGCTCACCCGAGGACAGGGACCGATGGCTGAGCCTCCTGCAGGCAAGGTGTGGGACAGACACAGAATCAATGCATCTCTACGAAGACACGGTCCGACAGACCGGAACTGAGCCAGAGCCAAGCGTTGGGAACCAAGTCAGGTCAGAGTTCCCTCGATCAATCTCTGCGCTGGTCGCTGCTCGCTCCGTGTGCTAATTACATATTCTCTTCCTCATTTCCGGGTGTGCCATTTCTAGCCTCTTTCCATCGTTCCCCTGGCCTAATACTTGTCGTAGAACATGCGGGGCAGGGCCGACCTCTATCCCTGTAACTGGGGACCAGCTTGGTATTCGCGTCGCCTGATTTTAAATCAGCGCCAGAGAGGATCTGCGCGATCTCTAATGACGTTGAGTAGAAGTTGTGAATAGGCTGGATTTAAACTGGCAAAATGTGAAGAATTCAGGCACTCGTTGTCTAAATTCCAAGTTTCGTTCTCCGAGTAATACTAACATTCAAAATGAATGTCAACGCGAAGATAGGCGGCATTGGGAGCAGTGCTGACGGAGGCATAAAATTAATAGATGAAGTGAATGGGCAGAGTACGGGCGTCGCAGTGGCACAGTGGTTAGCGCCGAGGACCCGGGTTCGATCCCGGGTCACTGTATGGAGTTTGCACATTCTCAGGTGTGTTTCTATGAGACCCCCCTCTCAGGCAGGTGTGTGATCCAAATGGTGAGGAGCCAGAAACAATGGAGATCCAAAGAGACTTGAGGGCCCAGGTACGTGGCTTTCAAACCTGAAGAACAGGCAACCTTCAAAAAGGTTAATAGGATGTTGGCCGGAATAGCTGGAGGATTAGAATACAAGGGGATATAAGTCATTCTTCAGGCCTTGAAGGGAGTGCAGCATAGGTTTACAAGAATGGTACCAGGACTCCCGAGAGTTACATTACAAGAGAAGGGAACCAATGGGATGTGGAGAGAGAAAAGCCAGTTCTGCAGGCTGGAGAATCTGTGACCAGAAGCCTACCTGGGTGGCACGGTAGCACAGTGGTTAGCACTATGTCTTTACAGCTCCAGGGTCCCAGGTTCGATTGCCGGCTTGGGTCACTGTCTGTGCGGAGTCTGCACGTTCTCCCCCTTGTCTGCGTGGGTTTCCTCCGGGTGCTCCGGTTTCCTCCCACAGTCCTAGATGTGCAGATGTGGTGTATTGGCCGCGCTAAATTGCCCGTACTGTCCAAAAAGGTTAGGTGAGGTTACTGAGTTACGGGGATAGGGTGGAAGTGTGGGCTGAAGTGGAGTGGGCTTTCCAAGGGTCGGTGCAGACTCGATGGGCCGAATGGCCTCCTTCTGCACTGTAAATTCTATGTTCTATGTTCTAAAATTGAGAACCAAACCCTTCGGGAGTGACACATAAGGGACAGTAGAATCATAGAATTAACAGTGCAGAGTGAGGCCATTCGGCCCATCGAGTCTGCACTTGGAAAGAACACCCTATCCAAGCCCAAACATCCACCCTATCCCAATAACCCCACCTCTCCTGGTGTTCGATGCGATGAGGAGTGAGGGTGGGGAGGCGTTAATGCATGATTGGGATCTGAGTTAAGTCTCGTTGCTGAGATCAGACTCTGTAACGGCATCTTGGCGATGATGATTTGAGTGCCGGGGCGGTGTGGCATGGGGAGGTACACAATTGACTCTTTGCCATCTTCCCTCAATGAGATATTTGAATCGTTTACAGTGGCTTGCTTCAGCGAAGAATCACCACCCCCAACACATACATGGACGATCCATTTGGCCACGTGTCCGTTCAGACCATCCCAGAGGGCGGAGGCTCCGGGGCCACACGGCAGACGGTAGGGCCTGAAAACAATGACATTCGCGCTACAGAGACCGCTGGCCTCGGTCTTGCCACGGAGAAATGGCGGGCGGTGATGGCAGTTACGTTACTGGATTAGTAATCTCATCAGACCAGTTTGAGAATTTGAATTCAGGGCTTTATTTTGACGGAAAACCTGGTAATCGGGCGGCGCAGTGGTTAGCACTGCTGCCTCACGGCGCCGAGGACCCGGGTTTGAATCCCGGCCCCGGGTCACTGTCCGTGTGGAGTTTGCACATTCTCCCCGTGTCTGCGTGGGTCTCGCCCCCACAACCCAAAGATGTGCAGGATAGGGGGATTGGCCTACGCTAAATGGCCCCTGAATTGGAAAAAAAGAATTGGGTATTCTAAATTTATTTATTTTTAATCTGGAAATTATTTTGCTGGTCTCAGTAAGAGAACCAGGGAGTTGTCAAATTGGCGTGAAAATCTCAACTGATTCTTTCCGGGAGGCAATCGCCTGCCCTTACCCGGTCAGGTCTACATCTGACTCTCGTCCCATGCTGCGTGATTGACTTTGGAAGGTCTTCTGACCGGTCCCAGTAAGCCATTCAGTGGTGTCAGCTAAAGATGGACAACAAATGAATAAAGACCCCCCCCCCCTCGCAAAGTCCTTGTGCCCACTCTCACCTGAAGATTAGATTCTCACTCCATCTTCTTCCTCAGCGTTGGTAACGCCCAAACCTATTCTGGTGACGAAGGGCACATTTTGTGGTTCAACAGAATTCGCGACCTTGGGTGGGTGGAGCTGCATTTACGTAGCAAATGGAAGACTTTCTGTCGTCCAACGTTGCAGGAAGTTCCAATTTTTGCCAATTTGAGGAATGGAAGCTCCCCCCAGGGATGGCGTTTTCCCCGACTGGCAAATCTGCTCTGGATCATTCCCCCCTGTGGCGTTCCCAGGTTGGGATGCTCTGATGGTGCGATTAAACCAGGACTCATGCCTGCCTCACCATGAGCCGCAATGCCAGGTCCAACCCTCGGTCTGGAGCAGGAACGCATGACATCCTCTCTGTTTCTTTCCAGCAGAGGGTCGATTTGCCTGGCCATGAAGTGGTGAACAGGCATCGTACAGCACCTCCAGCGAGGGACCATCGCAGCAATATAAACAACAATAACACAGCAAGGTACAACACCCTGCCAAGTGGTAAGTGTCGATTGGGCTTTCTCCTCAGCTTCATCCTTCACCTGTCCTGGACACTCTCCCTTGATCTGCTGAGGACATTGAATGAATAAATCATGACTAAAAAGCTAATACTGATCATGAAACTGTTATTGATTGTCGTAAAATCCCATCTAGTTCACCACCAATGTCCCATAGGGAAGGGAATCTGCCGGCCTGACCCGGTCTGGCCTACACGGGACTCTGGATCCACAGCAATGTGACTGACTCTTAACTGCCCCCTGAAATGGCCCAACAAGCCACTTGATTGCGTCAAAAGCATTGTGGGCCTTCGGCACGGGTGTAATCCTGCCGTATCCCTGATGTGCCCAAAGTGCCTGGTAGTCAAGGGTGATGATATACGTTGCGTATGGGCCTGTGTTACGATTCAACCCTGGTGTAGTCAGAGAGCTGAAGTAGACTTTTGACAGAGCCTTAGATCTCAATCCTCTATTCCTAAATCTGTGTCTTCCAGATGGGAATACCCCTCAATGGCATAAATTAGTTGTGGGATGTATTCCTGTGGAATTCATGACGTCTGTGATCCGTTCTTTGTCTGATGCATTCCATAAAGTATGGGACCCCTGTCTTAAATTTATCGGCTCCACTTTATCTGACTTGCTCCTGTTAGGCTTTCCATGAGCCTTATTGTAAGTCTTGATCTCGCAATACATGAAGGTGTGCGGCCTGAACTGCTACCTTTATGTAATTATATGGACTGATCCCCCTTCTCCTTACCTGTTATTACCAGTATCAAAACTGGAAACACTACTTCTTTAAGTATACTGTTCTAAATTCATCCTGTCTTGTTTGTTCCAATATTTGCAATAATTCTTGTTCTGGACTCGAACCATTTTGCATTGATAGTTACTTTCATTTTATACTTAGCTGTGATATGGGGCTGCATGGTGGCACAATGGTTAGCACTGCTGCCTATGGCGCCGAGGACCCGGGTTCGATCCCAGCCCCGGGTCACTGTCCGTGTGGAGTTTGCACATTCTCCCCGTGTCTGCGTGGGTCTCACCCCCACAACCCAAAGATGTGCAGGCTAGGTGGATTGGCCGCGCTAAATTGCCCCTTAATTGGAAAAAGAATAATTGAGTACTCTTTGAAAAAAAAAAGCTTTGCTGCGATATTTGCAATAAATGGAAAAAGCGAATGAAAATATATATTTTTTAAAAAGCATTGTGAGCGTTCCCACGTCATGTGGACTGCAGCACCTATAGGAGGCAGTCTCCACCACCTTCTCAAGGCCGACTAATATAATAATCTTTATTAGTGTCACAAGTAGGCTTACATTAACACTGCAATGAAGTTACTGTGAAAATCCCCTCGTCGCCACATTCCGGCGCCTGTTCGGGTACACAGAGGGAGAATTCAGAATGTCCTCTTCACCTAACAAGCACGTCTTTCGGGACTTGTGGGAGGAAACCGGAGCACCCGGAGGAAACCTACGCAGACACGGGGAGAACGTGCAAACTCCGCACAGACAGTGACCCAAGCCGGGAATCGAACCCGGGTCCCTGGCGCTGTGAAGCCACAGTGCTAACCACTGTGCCACCGTGCCAATTAGGGATGGGCAAAGAAATGCTGGTCTTGACGGCGACGCCCATGTCCTCTGAACACGTAAAGCTAGGCCTGGGGTGAATTACAAGCAGTGTGAGGCAACGTTGCACGGGGGTGGGACCTGCGCATGGTTGTTAGCGGGGTGCCTCTGCGTCCTAGTTAACATGGGCCCACAGGATGAGGGGTGAGTGCTCGAGAAGGTTTCCTCCCTGGTTCCACCACAGGCCATTTTGTGCCAGACTCCCAGTTGGTGGAATCAGAGGGATGCAGAGACTGAACGGACTTGGAGCTTCGAGGTCAGATCGCCAGGCTGACTGGGAGAGGAAACGCGCAGGACAAAACACGTTTAACCTTGTTTTGTCCTTCATTGCTAGAGGGATGGAGTTTAAGACTAGGGAGGTTATGCTGCAAATGTATAAGGTGTTAGTGAGGCCACACCTGGATTAGTGTGTTCAGTTTTGGTCTCCTTACCTGAGAAAGGACGTACTGGCTCTGGCGGGTGTGCAGAGGAGATTCACTGGGTTAATCCCAGAGGGGGTTGGATTATGAGGAGAGGTTGAGTAGACTGGGACTGTACTCATTGGAATTTAGAAGGATGGAGGGGGACCTTATAGAAACATATAAAATTATGAAGGGGATATGATAGATGCGGACAGGTTGTTTCCTCTGGAGGGTGAAAGCAGAACTAGGGGGCATAGCCTCAAAATAAGGGGAAGTAGATTTAGGACTGGGCTTAGGAGGAACTTCTTCACCCAAAGGGTTGTGAATCTATGGAATTCCTTGCCCAGTGAAGCAGTTGAGGCTCCTTCATTAAATGTTTTTAAGTTAAAGATAGATAGTTTTTTGAAGAATAAAGGGATTAAGGGTTATGGTGTTTGGGCCGGAAAGTGGAGCTGAGTCCACAAAAGATCAGCCATGATCTCATTGAATGGCGGAGCAGGCTCGAGGGGCCAGATGGCCGACTCCTGCTCCTAGTTCTTATGTTCTTATGTTATGTTCTTACAGCATTTCCTCAAGCCAGCTTCTTTAAATCTTGGAGTGACTTTGAAATTAAAACATGCGGAGCTGAAAAGGAGCCTGTTCGGAGCCAAGCCACGCAGACAGAGAAGAAGGATTTCAAAGAGGCAATGGACTCCATGACTGGTAAGCAGAAGATGAAATATTCGATTGCAAGGCTGGTCTGAATTATCCCTGCGCTGCCCTGCCCCGATTACCACATTTGCTCATGGCAAAGTAAACGGGGGGGGGGGGGGGGTCAGGTCAATTTAGGAGCTGCGTTCAAAGTGAACCCAGTGTTAAAGTAATCTTTACCGTCACAAGCAGGTTTACATTAACACTGCAATGAAGTGACTGTGAAAAGCCCCTAGTCGCCACATTCCGGCGCCTGTTCGGGTACACAGAGGGAGAATTCAGAATGTCCAATTCACCTAACAAGCACGTCTTTCGGGACTTGTGGGAGGAAACCGGGGCACTCGGAGGGAACCCACGCAGACACGGGGAGAACGTGCAGACTCCGCACAGACAGTGTCCCTAGCCGGGAATCGAACCTGGGACCCTGGAGCCGTGAAACAACAGTGCTAGCCACTGTGTTGCCTTGCTGTCAGAGATTGAGGTTCACCACTCGAGGCAATTTTCCGCCCCGAGCTTCCCTCATCCCGGCTCCTTGTTGGGAGCCTTGTGTCCCGGCAGCAACAACAACAACTTGCATTCCTGTGGCCTCCTCAATGTGGTGAAGCAGACCCACAGTGGCGGCGGTCAAAGTTTGATGCACAAGGAGACTGTCGGGTAGATGAGCAAAAGCTGGATCAAAGAGGCCGTCGGTTATTAGAAGCAGCCTAAAGCGGGTAAGAGAGGAGGAGACGTTCAGGGGAGGAATTCGAGAGCTTAGCCCCCAAGCAGTTGGAGGCACAGACACCAGTGGAACAGCAATTAAAATTGGGGCGCACAAATCAGGGGAGCACAGAGATCTCGGAGGGTTGTAGTGTGAGTATGACTGAGCTGTATAAAACACTGGTTAGGTCACAGCTAGAGTACTGTGTGCAGTTCTCGTCGCCACTCTATAGGAAGGATGTGCAGAGAGGGTGCAGAGGAGATTCACCAGGATGTTGCCTGGGCTGGTGCGTTTCAGCTATGGAGAGAGGCTGGTTAGGCTGGGGTTGTTTTCCTTGGAGCAGAGAAGGCTGAGGGGGGACCTGATTGAGGTGGACAACATTATGAGGGACACAGATACGGTGGATAGGGAGGAACTGTCCCCTCAGTAATAATAATAAGCATCTTTATAAAAATGCCACAAGTAGGCTTACATTAACACTGCAATGAAGTTACTGTGAGAATCCCCTATCCCCTCGTCGCCACATTCCGGCGCCAGTTCGGGTACACAGAGGAATTCAGAATGTCCAATTCGCCAAACAAGCACGTCTTTCGGGACTTGTGGGAGGAAACCGGAGCGCCCGGAGGAAACCCACGCAGACACGGGGGAGAACGTGCAAACTCCGCACAGACAGTGACCCAAGCCGGGAATCGAACCCGGCCCCTTGGAGCCATGAGGCAGCAGTGCTAACCACTATGCTACCATGCCGGGAGAGGGGGGTCAATAACCAGGGGCCATATTTTAAGGTAAGGGGCGGGAGATTTAGAGGGGATTTGAGGAAAACCGTTTCACCCAGAGGGTGCTGGGAATCTGGGACTCGCTGCCTGAAAGGGTGGTAGAGGCAGGAACCCTCACAACAGTGAAGAAGCAATCAGATGAGCACTTGAAACGCCACAGCAGACAAGGCCTCGGGCCTAGTGCTGGAAAATGGGATTAAAATCGACAGGTGCATGAAGGGCGATGGAAACACGCTGGGATGAAGGGCCTCACTCAGTGCTGTAAAACTCTCTGACACTCGTTTTGGAGATGATCACAGAGAGAGATGAGGCCAATGAGAGGCTTGAAGACAAGGGAGAGATTTTAAAATCGATGCATTGCTTAGCCGGGAGCTGGTGTCCGTCAGCAAACGCAAGGGTGATCAGGACCTGATGCGAGTTGGGAGACAGGCAGCAGCGTGTTGTCTGGACCCAAGTTCATGGAGGGTGGAAGATAGGAGGCCGGCCAGGAGTGCGTTGGAATAGTTAAGCCTAGACGTAAAAGAAAGGCAAGGTGAGGAATTTCAGGAGATGAGCTTGTTGTGTTATGCTGCTTCGGATAACACGGGCTGCTACTTGATGCAGCCTTAACTAAAGGATGCTCCAGACTCTGAAATGAGTTCAACGTGTTTATTGAACTATTCACACAGTTCTCAAATGAGTTCGACTCTCTGCTAATCTAACTGCAGTAACTCAGTCTAACTGGACCAGCCTGCTCGAAGCCACGTGCTGGGGTGTGATGCTGCTGGTCAACCCTGTCTAACTCTCTAGATGTCTGTCTGTGGAAGGAGGCAGGGTATGAGTGCCTCATCCCTCTTATAGTGATTATGTCATGCCCCCTTGTGGTGATGCCACCACTGAGTGTCCTGACTGCCCATTGGTTGAGTCCTATTCTGAGTGTTCATTGGTTGCTAGTTTGCACATCGTGACAGAGCTGATTCAGGGGCAAAGCTGATGTTACTGAGGAGGAAGTAGGTGGCCTTCGTGACGGCATGGATGAAGAGGTCAGAGTTCACTTCGGGGTCAGGTGCGACACGGAGGCTGAGAACAGTCCCAGACAGTCGCCAGGGAAACAGAGTTTGTGGCGGGAGCCGGAAGACTTCCCAATGTTTAATTTAAGGAAATGTCTGCCCATCCAGGACGAGGTGTCAGACATGCTGTCTGGTCATTGAGAGACAGTGGAGGGGGGGGGGGGGGGGGGAGGCAAGAGATATGTCAGCTGTGGTCATTCTTGTCCATGTGAAAACTGACTGTGTTATTGGGTGAGGTAACCGAGGAGCAGCATGTAGATTGTTTTCCTTAGGGTGGCCCCTTGCTGGGAATGCTATGTCCCCCGTCTCTGCTCGGTGTTCCCTGCGATTCCTTGCCAAGAGAGAAGATGAGTGTCAGCAGGCAGTTTTATGTCTTGTTATTTGCGTCTGACCCCATCACATTGAGGCCCCTTTTTTTTAAATGAGCGGACCCATTTTGTGTTGGCTGCTCGCCTCTCGCTTCCAACAGGCTTGCTAATGTGCGCGCGTGTGGGTGTGTCCCTGTAACCCCGTGCTGTGTTTATTCCTGCTTACAGAGAGAAGGGCGCTGCCGAAGTTGGAGGAGAAGATCCGTCGCCTCGAGCAGGCCGTGCACCGAGCTAAAGAGAGGGTGAAGTCGGGCTCCGAACTGAACCTGCTCTCCCTCAGCAAGACCTTCAAGCGGGCCTCCTGTGGGCAATCAGTGGCGCTGTTTTCCTCCAACTCAGACACTGCCAACCCGCAGGTCTGTCTGAGTCGCTTTTAAGGGTGTGAGAGGACCCTTCTCCTCTTTGAATACCACAAGCTGCACTTAAAACATAGAACATACAGTGCAGAAGGAGGCCATTCAGCCCATCGAGTCTGCACCGATCCACTTAAGCCCTCACTTCCACCCTCTCCCAATAACCCCTCCTCACCTTTTTGGACACTAAGGGCAATTTATCACGGCCAATCCACCTGACCTGCACGTCTTTGGACTGTGGGAGGAAACCGGAGCCCCCGGAGGAAACCCACGCAGGCTCCGCACACTCGGCGACCCAGCCGGGAATCGAACCTGGGACCCTGAGGCTGTGAAGCCATCGTGCTGACCACCGTGCTGCCCCACATTCTGCCTGTCCCAGCGACAGGAGACAAAGAAAGACTTGCCTTTATTCGAGCGCCCTCGCGTGACTTCAGCGGCATCCCAGAATGCTTTGCAGCTGCTGGCATGTTCCTGAAGTCCAGTCACGTTTGGAATGTGGGCAAACGGCAATCTACGCACAGCAAAGCTGCCGCAAAGAGCAGTGATATAAGTGTTTCGGGACTGATTACGAGATAAATATCAGCCAGGGCAAATAATACCATGCAATGTTTAAACTCCACTTGGGCGGGCAGATCCGGCCTTGGTTTAATGTCCCGGCGGTGTTTCCTCAGTCCTGGCTCTGGGAGTGTCAGCCTGCTTTCAGGGCTCAGGCCTCGGCAGTGGGAGTCAAACTCAACAACCCGGCAATTCCGGGATGAGAGAGCTGCCCACGTACTCCAAGCAGAGGCCATGGGGGCCCAGCATTGAGCTTTGTGAAGTTTAGAAATCAGTTAGGGAAGGGATTCAGTCTCATGCCGTGCAGCTGGGACCCCGGCGTCAATTGCATCGTTTGCGGCCAGAAAGTAGATGGCTGTTAATGGTGGCTCCTTCGTAGGGTGGGGTGGGGGTTAGTCAGTAGTTCAGTAACATCAGTAAGACGGGCTCACAGCTGCAAACACTCTGGGGTCCCAGGCAGCTGTCGAATCCGATGGGCCGCACAGCGGTCAGTACAGAAAGCAGGGCGGGATGGTAGAAATTCCAAAACGTTTCTCTATTAGTCTCCGGAATGTGTGAACCTTGCTTTGCCTTCTGCGGTTCAACCCACGACAGTCAGAGCCGAGACATCAACTTCACATGAACACAACAAAGATATTTGTTCTGGTTGAAAGCGTTTGCCTCTTTTCAAACACTCCCATCTCACTCTTGGAATTCCACAGAATCCCCGACAGTGCATAAGGAGGCCATTCGGCTCATCGAGTCCGCACCGATCCTCTGAAAGAGCTCCCTACCAAGGCACCCCCCCCCTGCCCGAACCACCGTAGCCCCACCGAGCCTGCACATCTTTCGACAGTGGGAGGAAACGGGAGCACCCAGAGGAAGCCCACGCAGACACGGGGAGAAAGTGCAAACTCCGCACACAGACAGTCACCCGAGGCAGGAATTTGACCCAAGGCCCTGTGCTGTGAGGCAGCGGTGCTAATCACAGTGCCCATCAGAGGATATGAGTATAGGGCTAGGGATGTCTTGCTGCAATTGTACGGGGCCTTGGTGAGGCCACACCTTGAGCATTGCGTGCAGTTTTGGTCTCCTAGTCTGAGGAAGGACAGTCTTGCGATAGAGGGTGTCCAGACTAATTCCTGGGAAGGCAGGACTGACATATGAAGAAAGACTGGGTCGAACTAGGCTTGTACTCACTGGAGTTTAGAAGAATGAGAGGGGGTCTCAGAGAAACATATAAAATCCTGATGGGACTGGGCAGGCTGGATGCCGGGTGAATGTTCCCAATGTTGGGGACGTCCAGAACTAGGGGGTCACAGCCTAAGAAAAGGGGTAAACCATTCAGGACTGAGACGAGGAAGAACTTTTTCTCTCAGAGAGTTGGGAACTTGTGGAATTCTCGATCACAGAAAGCTGTTGGAGCCGGTTCGTTGGATATATTCAGGAGGGAGCTGGACGTGGTCCTTGCAGCTAAAGGGATCAAGGGGTATGGAGAGAAAGCGGGAGTGGGAGACTGAATTTGCACGATCAGCCTTGATCATATTGAATGGTGGGTGCAGGCTCGAAGGGCCGAATAGCCCACTCCTCCACCTATTTTCTATGTTCTCCCATCCGACTGCATGTCTCGACCCGCTCCCAGTACAAAACTCCCACTCTCGACCTATCGAATGCTTCATCCCTTTCCCATCGATCAGGTTTGGACTACACCTGATCACACTGCTGGCTGTTTCATGTGGCAACGATACGAACCAGTGCCCTCTCCCAATTCCGATCTGAAATCCACTTGTTCAAACCGCAGCTGGGAGCGGGTCAGCAAAGAAAGCTAGCAACTTTTCTCCCCCAAAAAACAAAAGTGGCTTCAACGCTGTCTTCCCAACGTTCACGTACGTCTGTCCTTTTGACTTCACACGGTCCAGCTTCAGGATTGCGTTTGACGCGGGATTTGATCCGATTTATTGTCACATGTATCGAAGTACAGGGAAGAGTATCTTTCTGCGGCCGGGGGAACGTACACAGTAAGTACATAGTAGACATAAGAATAATCAACAGAGAACAAATGACTAATGGTACATCGACAAACAGTGATTGGTTACAGTGCGGAACAAGGGGCCAAACAAAGCAAATACATGAGCAAGAGCAGCATAGGGCGCCGTGAATAGTGTTCTTACAGGGAACAGATCAGCCCGAGGGGGAGTCGTTGAGGAGTCTAGTAGCCGTGGGGAAGAAGCTGTTCCTATGTCAGGATGTGCGGGTCTTCAGACTTCTGTCTGATGGAAGAGGGCAAAGCCTGGGTGTGAGGGGTCTCTGATAACGCTGTCTGCCTTCCTGAGGCAGCGGGAGGTGTAGACAGAATCAATGTGTGGGTGACAAGCTTGTGTGATGCGTTGGGCTGAGTTCACCACACTCTGCAGTTTCTGGGATGTGACCGCTCTGGGTTCTGATCGGGCTCAAACCGCCCGTCGCTGCCGCTCCGCTGGTGTGAGAAATCGAAAGCCGTTGACCTTTTCCAATTCGATTGACAGGTTCCGATCGCGAGCCCGAGCCTGAGGCGCACAGCCTCGGCAAAAGGCAGCCTGAGGAGGACGCCGTCAGTCACCGTGGTCGAGAAGGGCAGGGTGCTTCGGAAAACAAAGGTATGCAGTGTGATGATATGTAGAATATCATTTGCCTATAATTTAATAACCGAACTGAAAGTTAGGATAGGTGCCGTATGCATAAACTGAGATTCTAGCATCCGACCACAGATGGCGTGGTGACAGGAGTAAGTCACTAGACGGTAGGCCGCATGGAGATGGGATGTAATCTGCTCGACAACAGCACAGACAAAGAATCTGGGCAAGAAGCACAGTTGCATATCGAGTCGACAGTGATTAATAAGAGTTAACCGTAGTTATTTGTATTGAGCCATAATATCCAACTGCAATCTTACATCATAGAAACCTTTTAGTGATTTAGTTAATTGATAAAGTTTTATTGATTTACAAAGGCGAATGTTCTCTGAGCGCTTCAACTACAAAGGCCTCGCCATCCGTGCGTGTAGAGAACATTACATGCACCACCCGCCTCTCTGAAGTCTTTGTTTGTCACTCAGCTGTTCAGCGATTCCCCCGAGGGATAACAGCGGAATGCCGGATACACTCAGCGGGACGGGCAAAATCCGTGGAGGCAGAAACAGGGTTGACGGGTCAGGTCGACGGGCTTTCGGTCGGAGCTGCAACTACTCAAAGATTGTGTGGCTTGCACGCCATTTCTTGTCATTCGCGAGAAGGCTTTGCCAGATCTTTGAGAATTAGGGATCTTTTGGGTTTTTTTGTTGCCCCCTTTTCAAAAAGATGAGACGGTGGCACCTCGCAGCAGGGTCTGCCGTGGCTCAGTGGGCAGCACTGTTGTGGGATTATCATAAATGTAAGAACGGCAGGGGTTAATGAACTGTCTAGAGTAGCCACTAGAGGGAGCTACAGTTACAAGTGTACAAGGCATTGATGCTAAGCCTTGTGGGGATCGAGTGCAGGAGTTAGCTAGTGACAGTCAGAAGTACAGATAGTGTGAGTAAGAGCAGATCATAGTTTAGATCAGTAGAAAGATTAGTTGTAGGTGAGTGTAGTTTATATGTTAATAATCAACTCTGTATTCTTTCGGAGTATGTGTTGAATCCAAGTTAGTAGTGTTAATAAATTTAAGGTTTTGTTCAAGTTCAAGCTATTTTGTGGTCTTTGTGAACACAACGCTAACCATCCGGAATTTAGCAACACAAAGAGCACCACAACTGTGATCTCTGAGTCCAGAGAAGTCAAGGGTTCGAGTCCCACTGTAGAAACTTGCACACTCGGCTGACACTCCAATTCAGTACTGAGGGAGTGCTGCGGTGCGGTGTCGGGAGGCGTCACCTTTCAAGTGAGGTGATACTGAGGCCCTTCTTTGCTCCTTCTGGATATGTGAGCAGTATTTGACCAATATTTATCCCTCAACCCACATCACTAAATGGTCATTTCTCTCACTAAAATCAAAGCAAAATACCACGGAGGCTGGAAATCTAAAATAAACACAGAAAATGGCAGAAGGATTCAGCAGGGTTGGTAGCATCAGTGAGCTCCGAAGAAGAGGCATACGGACTTGCAACTTTAACTCTGCTTCTTTCTCCACAGACTTGAAATGTCAACTCTTGTTTTGTTTTCTCTCTCCACAAATGCTGCCAGGCCTTCTGAGCTTTTTCAGCATTTTCTGTCTTTTTGTCCCTTCACTTGCCTCGTGGTTGATTGTGGGTCTTTGCCAGTGGGGCAGGTTAGGGATAGGGTGGGGGATGGACCCAGATAGGGTGATCTTTCAGAAACCCCATTCGCGTGGCCAATCCCCCTACCCTGCACATCTTTGGGTTGTGGGGGCGAGACCCACGCAGACACGGCGAGAAAGTGCAAACTCCACACGGACAGAGACCCGGGGCCGGGACTGAACCCGGGTACAGCTTGCTGCCCTTACTGACATGATTCTTCTTCTTCACAGGAATGGGAAATGAAGTCCTCGGTCTAATCAAGCGTTAAAGGGGATGCACTTCGTCAGCAAAGAACGGTCTCCATGTGAATATTCCGGGTTTGGAGGGCACTGTAAATATTGGAATCAGCGTGTTGATCATGCAAAAGCAATACTGGATTCAGCCATGGTCTCTGACTCTTAAAATGATAACTACCAGACTGAACCTGGTCTCCATTACAGTCTGCAGACTACAGCAAGGGCGACTTGAAATAAGATGCACAAGGATGCCAGAATGAGACGCTAATCTCACCGGGGGAGGCAGAATCTTGAAAAGCCTATTTTATCATCACCTTTGTTCCAGACGCCTGTCTATACTTGTAATGCAAGCTAACTTCGTAAACGCAACGTGATGGCAAGCTTTCTTGTCTAAATCAAGTACTTTCCCTCAGCCTCCAACCCTCCCCCCGCCCCCCGCTCACCTCCACCACCTGCCCGAGACGGGTCACTCTTCGACCCCGTAGCAACGAGACCGCGGCAGTCACAGGTGTCACCAACCTTCCGATCAATTCTGGAGCCTCTGTCTCAAAACAGGCGGCGGCAAATTGATCATCCATTCGACGCAGAGCGGACCAGTCTCTGAAGTGCTCAGCGCAACATGGCGATGTTGACTTTCCCACTCCCATTTCCCTGGTCCTGGGCCTCCTTACTCAATCTAAGCCTGTCTCGAGTTTACAGAGACAAGGCTGAGATTTCCTCTCACCACCCCCAGGGGAGCTGGTTGGTGACATGTCAGACCAGTGCGTACTTCCTCAACGGTCGCTGTGTGCCAGCTGACAGGGCAAGATGGCA
Organism: Scyliorhinus torazame; assembly: GCF_047496885.1. NCBI lineage: Eukaryota > Metazoa > Chordata > Chondrichthyes > Carcharhiniformes > Scyliorhinidae > Scyliorhinus > Scyliorhinus torazame. The sequence continues at coordinate 22,842,622 of NC_092726.1, forward strand.
GACAATCACACTCTGCCTTCGGGCCGCAACAGCGCTCTAGTTGTTTACGGTCAGCTTTCGGGCCAGCGGGTGAGAAGCGGGCCAGTTCCCCCCGCTCCCCCCCCCCCCCCCCCCCCCCCCACCCGTGAGCGGCCAGTACTGAGAAGACATCGGTGTCAGGTGAGCGCAGGGTTGGGTTTTTCGGACGCACTGATTGATGCTACCCGCCTTGTCAGCCACGAGGAGATGAGAGACTGGGGTGAGGTGCCAAAGACTGCGCTGGCTACAACTTGGTACCCAGCGTAACGCATTGCCTTTGGGATACTCGAGAGGGAGGCAACGAACGGTCCGAACAACAATTAAAACACGTATTAACCACCTTGGTACAAAATGATCGTGTATAAATGTCAGAGCAGCAGCAATACTCATGTGAAACGATGAGATTCGAACACCAGAATTGACTGATTCTTCACTCTGTATTCCGTTTGTTTATAAATTGTACATGACAAGTTTTCTCTGTTGCAATGATTTGTACCGCATGGTGGGTTGGATATATTTATAGTATAGTAAACAATTCCATTACCGAGGGAGCACTTCACTGTCAGAGGGTCAGTACTGAGGGAGCACTTCACTGTCAGAGGGTCAGTACTGAGGGAGTGCTGCACTGGCAGAGGGTCAGTACTGAGGGAGTGCTGCACTGGCAGAGGGTCAGTACTGAGGGCGTGCTGCACTGTCAGAGAGTCAGTACTGAGGGAGTGCTGCACTGTCAGAGTCAGTACTGAGGGAGTACCGCATTGTCAGAGGGTCAGTACTGAGGGAGTGCTGCACTGTCAGGGGGTCAGTACTGAGGGAGAGCTGCACAGTCAGAGGGTCAGTCTGAGGGAGTGCTGCACTGTCAGAGAGTCAGTACTGAGGGAGTGCTGCTTTGTCAGAGAATCAGTACTGAGGGAGTACCGCATTGTCAGAGGGTCAGTACTGAGGGAGTGCTGCACTGTCAGAGGGCCAGTACTGAGGGAGCGCTGCACTGTCAGAGGGTCAGTACTGAGGGAGTGCTGCACTGTCAGAGGGTCAGTACTGAGGGAGTGCTGCACTGTCAGAGAGTCAGTACTGAGGGAGAGCTGCACTGTCAGAGGGTCAGTACTGAGGGAGTGCTGCACTGTCAGAGAGTCAGTACTGAGGGAGAGCTGCACTGTCAGAGGGTCAGTACTGAGGGAGTGCCGCACTGTCAGAGGGTCAGTACTGAGGGAGTGCTGCACTGTCAGAGGGTCAGTACTGAGGGAGTGCTGCACTGTCAGAGGGTCAGTACTGAGGGAGTGCCGCACTGTCAGAGGGTCAGTACTGAGGGAGTGCCGCACTGTCAGAGGGTCAGTACTGAGGGAGTGCTGCACTGTCAGAGGGTCAGTACTGAGGGAGTGCCGCACTGTCAGAGGGTCAGTATTGAGGGAGTGCTGCACTGTCAGAGGGTCAGTACTGAGGGAGCGCTGCACTGTCAGAGGGTCAGTACTGAGGGAGAGCTGCACTGTCAGAGGGTCAGTACTGAGGGAGAGCCGCACTGTCAGAGGGTCAGTACTGAGGGAGTGCTGCACTGTCAGAGGGTCAGTCTGAGGGAGTGCTGCACTGTCAGAGGGTCAGTCTGAGGGAGTGCTGCACTGTCAGAGGGTCAGTACTGAGGGAGCGCTGCACTGTCAGAGGGTCAGTGCTGAGCGAGTGCTGCACTGTCAGAGGGTCAGTACTGAGGGAGTGCTGCACTGTCAGAGGGTCAGTACTGAGGGAGCGCTGCACTGTCAGATGGTCAGTACTGAGGGAGTGCTGCACTGTCACAGGGTCAGTACTGAGGGAGCGTTGCACTGTCAGAGGGTCAGTACTGAGGGAGTGCTGCAGTGTCATAGGGTCAGTATTGAGGGAGTGCTGCACTGTCGGAGGGTCAGTGCTGAGGGAGTGCTGCACTGTCAGAGGGTCAGTACTGGGGGAGTGCTGCAGTGTCATAGAGTCAGTATTGAGGGAGTGCCGCACTGTCAGAGGGTCAGTACTGAGGGATCGCTGCAGTGTCAGAGTCAGTCTGAGGGAGTGCTGCACTGTCAGAGAGTCAGTACTGAGGGAGAACCGCATTGTCAGAGGGTCAGTACTGAGGGAGTGCTGCTTTGTCAGAGAATCAGTACTGAGGGAGTACCGCATTGTCAGAGGGTCAGTACTGAGGGAGTGCTGCACTGGCAGAGGGTCAGTACTGAGGGAGTGCTGCACTGTCAGAGAGTCAGTACTGAGGGAGTACCGCATTGTCAGAGGGTCAGTACTGAGGGAGTGCTGCACTGTCAAAGGGTCAGTACTGAGGGAGTGCCGCACTGTCAGAGGGTCAGTACTGAGGGAGTGCTGCACTGTCAGAGGGTCAGTACTGAGGAAATGCTGCACTGTCAGAGGGGCAGTACTGAGGGAGTGCTGCACTGTCAGAGGGTCAGTACTGAGGGAGAGCTGCACTGTCAGAGAGTCAGTACTGAGGGAGCGCTGCACTGTCAGAGGGTCAGTACTGAGGGAGTGCTGCACTGTCAGTGGCTCAGTTCTGAGGTAGTGCCGCACTGTCGGAGGGTCAGTACTGAGGGAGAGCTGCACTGTCAGAGGGTCAGTACTGAGGGAGTGCTGCACTGTCATAGGGTCAGTACTGAGGTAGTGCCGCACTGTCAGAGGGTCAGTACTGAGGGAGTGCCGCACTGTCAGAGGGTCAGTACTGAGGGAGTGCAGCACTGTCAGAGGGTCAGTACTGAGGGAGTGCCGCACTATCAGAGGGTCAGTACTGAGGGAGTGCTGCACTGTCAGAGGGTCAGTACTGAGGGAGTGCCGCACTGTCAGAGGGTCAGTACTGAGGGAGAGCTGCACTGTCAGAGGGTCAGTGCTGAGCGAGTGCTGCACTGTCAGAGGGTCAGTACTGAGGGAGTGCTGCACTGTCAGAGGGTCAGTACTGAGGGAGTGCTGCACTGTAGAGTGTCAGTACTGAGGGAGCGCTGCACTGTCAGAGGGTCAATACTGAGGGAGTGCTGCACTGTAGAGGGTCAGTACTGAGGGAGCGCCGCACTGTCAGAGTGTCAATACTGAGGGAGTGCTGCACTGTCAGAGGGTCAGTACTGAGGGAGTGCTGCACTGTCAGAGGGTCAGTACTGAGGGAGTGCTGCACTGGCAGAGGGTCAGTACTGAGGGAGTGCTGCACTGGCAGAGGGTCAGTACTGAGGGCGTGCTGCACTGTCAGAGAGTCAGTACTGAGGGAGTGCTGCACTGTCAGAGTCAGTACTGAGGGAGTACCGCATTGTCAGAGGGTCAGTACTGAGGGAGTGCTGCACTGTCAGGGGGTCAGTACTGAGGGAGAGCTGCACAGTCAGAGGGTCAGTCTGAGGGAGTGCTGCACTGTCAGAGGGTCAGTACTGAGGGAGTGCTGCACTGTCAGAGAGTCAGTACTGAGGGAGAGCTGCACTGTCAGAGGGTCAGTACTGAGGGAGTGCCGCACTGTCAGAGGGTCAGTACTGAGGGAGTGCTGCACTGTCAGAGGGTCAGTACTGAGGGAGTGCTGCACTGTCAGAGGGTCAGTACTGAGGGAGTGCCGCACTGTCAGAGGGTCAGTACTGAGGGAGTGCCGCACTGTCAGAGGGTCAGTACTGAGGGAGTGCTGCACTGTCAGAGGGTCAGTACTGAGGGAGTGCCGCACTGTCAGAGGGTCAGTATTGAGGGAGTGCTGCACTGTCAGAGGGTCAGTACTGAGGGAGCGCTGCACTGTCAGAGGGTCAGTACTGAGGGAGAGCTGCACTGTCAGAGGGTCAGTACTGAGGGAGAGCCGCACTGTCAGAGGGTCAGTACTGAGGGAGTGCTGCACTGTCAGAGGGTCAGTCTGAGGGAGTGCTGCACTGTCAGAGGGTCAGTCTGAGGGAGTGCTGCACTGTCAGAGGGTCAGTACTGAGGGAGCGCTGCACTGTCAGAGGGTCAGTGCTGAGCGAGTGCTGCACTGTCAGAGGGTCAGTACTGAGGGAGTGCTGCACTGTCAGAGGGTCAGTACTGAGGGAGCGCTGCACTGTCAGATGGTCAGTACTGAGGGAGTGCTGCACTGTCACAGGGTCAGTACTGAGGGAGCGTTGCACTGTCAGAGGGTCAGTACTGAGGGAGTGCTGCAGTGTCATAGGGTCAGTATTGAGGGAGTGCTGCACTGTCGGAGGGTCAGTGCTGAGGGAGTGCTGCACTGTCAGAGGGTCAGTACTGGGGGAGTGCTGCAGTGTCATAGAGTCAGTATTGAGGGAGTGCCGCACTGTCAGAGGGTCAGTACTGAGGGATCGCTGCAGTGTCAGAGTCAGTCTGAGGGAGTGCTGCACTGTCAGAGAGTCAGTACTGAGGGAGAACCGCATTGTCAGAGGGTCAGTACTGAGGGAGTGCTGCTTTGTCAGAGAATCAGTACTGAGGGAGTACCGCATTGTCAGAGGGTCAGTACTGAGGGAGTGCTGCACTGGCAGAGGGTCAGTACTGAGGGAGTGCTGCACTGTCAGAGAGTCAGTACTGAGGGAGTACCGCATTGTCAGAGGGTCAGTACTGAGGGAGTGCTGCACTGTCAAAGGGTCAGTACTGAGGGAGTGCCGCACTGTCAGAGGGTCAGTACTGAGGGAGTGCTGCACTGTCAGAGGGTCAGTACTGAGGAAATGCTGCACTGTCAGAGGGGCAGTACTGAGGGAGTGCTGCACTGTCAGAGGGTCAGTACTGAGGGAGAGCTGCACTGTCAGAGAGTCAGTACTGAGGGAGCGCTGCACTGTCAGAGGGTCAGTACTGAGGGAGTGCTGCACTGTCAGTGGCTCAGTTCTGAGGTAGTGCCGCACTGTCGCAGGGTCAGTACTGAGGGAGAGCTGCACTGTCAGAGGGTCAGTACTGAGGGAGTGCTGCACTGTCATAGGGTCAGTGCTGAGGTAGTGCCGCACTGTCAGAGGGTCAGTACTGAGGGAGTGCCGCACTGTCAGAGGGTCAGTACTGAGGGAGTGCAGCACTGTCAGAGGGTCAGTACTGAGGGAGTGCCGCACTATCAGAGGGTCAGTACTGAGGGAGTGCTGCACTGTCAGAGGGTCAGTACTGAGGGAGTGCCGCACTGTCAGAGGGTCAGTACTGAGGGAGAGCTGCACTGTCAGAGGGTCAGTGCTGAGCGAGTGCTGCACTGTCAGAGGGTCAGTACTGAGGGAGTGCTGCACTGTCAGAGGGTCAGTACTGAGGGAGTGCTGCACTGTAGAGTGTCAGTACTGAGGGAGCGCTGCACTGTCAGAGGGTCAATACTGAGGGAGTGCTGCACTGTAGAGGGTCAGTACTGAGGGAGCGCCGCACTGTCAGAGTGTCAATACTGAGGGAGTGCTGCACTGTCAGAGGGTCAGTACTGAGGGAGTGCTGCACTGTCAGAGGGTCAGTACTGAGGGAGTGCTGCACTGGCAGAGGGTCAGTACTGAGGGAGTGCTGCACTGGCAGAGGGTCAGTACTGAGGGCGTGCTGCACTGTCAGAGAGTCAGTACTGAGGGAGTGCTGCACTGTCAGAGTCAGTACTGAGGGAGTACCGCATTGTCAGAGGGTCAGTACTGAGGGAGTGCTGCACTGTCAGGGGGTCAGTACTGAGGGAGTGCTGCACTGTCAGAGGGTCAGTACTGAGGGAGTGCCGCACTGTCAGAGAGTCAGTACTGAGCGAGTGCTGCTTTGTCAGAGAATCAGTACTGAGGGAGTACCGCATTGTCAGAGGGTCAGTACTGAGGGAGTGCTGCACTGTCAGAGAGTCAGTACTGAGGGAGAGCTGCACTGTCAGAGGGTCAGTACTGAGGGAGTGCCGCACTGTCAGAGGGTCAGTACTGAGGGAGTGCTGCACTGTCAGAGGGTCAGTACTGAGGGAGTGCTGCACTGTCAGAGGGTCAGTACTGAGGGAGTGCCGCACTGTCAGAGGGTCAGTACTGAGGGAGTGCCGCACTGTCAGAGGGTCAGTACTGAGGGAGTGCTGCACTGTCAGAGGGTCAGTACTGAGGGAGTGCCGCACTGTCAGAGGGTCAGTATTGAGGGAGTGCTGCACTGTCAGAGGGTCAGTACTGAGGGAGCGCTGCACTGTCAGAGGGTCAGTACTGAGGGAGAGCTGCACTGTCAGAGGGTCAGTACTGAGGGAGAGCCGCACTGTCAGAGGGTCAGTACTGAGGGAGTGCTGCACTGTCAGAGGGTCAGTCTGAGGGAGTGCTGCACTGTCAGAGGGTCAGTCTGAGGGAGTGCTGCACTGTCAGAGGGTCAGTACTGAGGGAGCGCTGCACTGTCAGAGGGTCAGTGCTGAGCGAGTGCTGCACTGTCAGAGGGTCAGTACTGAGGGAGTGCTGCACTGTCAGAGGGTCAGTACTGAGGGAGCGCTGCACTGTCAGATGGTCAGTACTGAGGGAGTGCTGCACTGTCACAGGGTCAGTACTGAGGGAGCGTTGCACTGTCAGAGGGTCAGTACTGAGGGAGTGCTGCAGTGTCATAGGGTCAGTATTGAGGGAGTGCTGCACTGTCGGAGGGTCAGTGCTGAGGGAGTGCTGCACTGTCAGAGGGTCAGTACTGGGGGAGTGCTGCAGTGTCATAGAGTCAGTATTGAGGGAGTGCCGCACTGTCAGAGGGTCAGTACTGAGGGATCGCTGCAGTGTCAGAGTCAGTCTGAGGGAGTGCTGCACTGTCAGAGAGTCAGTACTGAGGGAGAACCGCATTGTCAGAGGGTCAGTACTGAGGGAGTGCTGCTTTGTCAGAGAATCAGTACTGAGGGAGTACCGCATTGTCAGAGGGTCAGTACTGAGGGAGTGCTGCACTGGCAGAGGGTCAGTACTGAGGGAGTGCTGCACTGTCAGAGAGTCAGTACTGAGGGAGTACCGCATTGTCAGAGGGTCAGTACTGAGGGAGTGCTGCACTGTCAAAGGGTCAGTACTGAGGGAGTGCCGCACTGTCAGAGGGTCAGTACTGAGGGAGTGCTGCACTGTCAGAGGGTCAGTACTGAGGAAATGCTGCACTGTCAGAGGGGCAGTACTGAGGGAGTGCTGCACTGTCAGAGGGTCAGTACTGAGGGAGAGCTGCACTGTCAGAGAGTCAGTACTGAGGGAGCGCTGCACTGTCAGAGGGTCAGTACTGAGGGAGTGCTGCACTGTCAGTGGCTCAGTTCTGAGGTAGTGCCGCACTGTCGGAGGGTCAGTACTGAGGGAGAGCTGCACTGTCAGAGGGTCAGTACTGAGGGAGTGCTGCACTGTCATAGGGTCAGTACTGAGGTAGTGCCGCACTGTCAGAGGGTCAGTACTGAGGGAGTGCCGCACTGTCAGAGGGTCAGTACTGAGGGAGTGCAGCACTGTCAGAGGGTCAGTACTGAGGGAGTGCCGCACTATCAGAGGGTCAGTACTGAGGGAGTGCTGCACTGTCAGAGGGTCAGTACTGAGGGAGTGCCGCACTGTCAGAGGGTCAGTACTGAGGGAGAGCTGCACTGTCAGAGGGTCAGTGCTGTGCGAGTGCTGCACTGTCAGAGGGTCAGTACTGAGGGAGTGCTGCACTGTCAGAGGGTCAGTACTGAGGGAGCGCTGCACTGTCAGAGGGTCAATACTGAGGGAGTGCTGCACTGTAGAGGGTCAGTACTGAGGGAGCGCCGCACTGTCAGAGTGTCAATACTGAGGGAGTGCTGCACTGTCAGAGGGTCAGTACTGAGGGAGTGCTGCACTGTCAGAGGGTCAGTACTGAGGGAGTGCTGCACTGTCAGAGGGTCAGTACTGAGGAAATGCTGCACTGTCAGAGGGGCAGTACTGAGGGAGTGCTGCACTGTCAGAGGGTCAGTACTGAGGGAGAGCTGCACTGTCAGAGAGTCAGTACTGAGGGAGCGCTGCACTGTCAGAGGGTCAGTACTGAGGGAGTGCTGCACTGTCAGTGGCTCAGTTCTGAGGTAGTGCCGCACTGTCGGAGGGTCAGTACTGAGGGAGAGCTGCACTGTCAGAGGGTCAGTACTGAGGGAGTGCTGCACTGTCATAGGGTCAGTACTGAGGTAGTGCCGCACTGTCAGAGGGTCAGTACTGAGGGACAGTGCATATTTGGAAGCTTAGTACTGAAGGAGCGGAAACTGAAATGGACTGGCTGAAGATGAGATGTTAAACCGAGACATTGGCTGCCCCGTTAAGTGGATGTAGAAGATCCCAGAGCTTTGGAGAAGCTTTGGGGCCAATATTTATCCCAAGACCAAGAGATCATCTGCTTCTTATCGCACTGCAGTTTGTGCGACCAGACCGAGCGGAATTTGTCTTTCTGGTTCATAGATTACAATTAAAGCAAAATTCAGCAGCTGTTGGCATTCTGAAGTAAAAACAAATTGCTGGAAAAACCCAGCAAGTCTGGCAGATCCTGTGGAGAGGGAAACAGAGTTAACGATTCGGATCTGCAGAAGGGTCATTTGGATCGGAAACGTTAAGTCTTGTTTCGCTCTCCCCAATTGCTGTCAGACGTGCTGAGTTTATCCAGCGTCTTCCGCTGCTCCATTACAACACTGACAACACTTCAGAAAGTACTTCATCGGGCGGCACGGTGGCTAGCACTGCTGCCTCACGGCGCTGAGATCCCAGGTTCGATCCCGGCCCCGGGTCACTGTCCGTGTGGAGTTTGCACATTCTCCCCATGTCTGCGTGGGTCTCACCCCCACGACCCAAAGATGTGCAGGGCAGGTGGATTGGGCACGCTAAATTGCCCCTTAATTGAAAAAAAAAAGAATTGGATACTCTAAATTTATATAAAATAAATAAATTACAAAAAAACACTATGGGACTTTCTCAGATGAATGCAAATCTATTTTTCTCATCTAATAACAGAGCAAAGAAATGTACAGCACAGGAACAGGCCCTTCGGCCCTCCAAGCCTGCGCCGACCATGCTGCCCGATTAAACTAAAATCATCTACACTTCCGGGGTCCGTATTCCTCTATTCCCATCCTATTCATGTATTTGTCAAGATGCCCCTTAAACGTCACTATCGTCCCTGCTTCCACCACCTCCTCCGGCAGCAAGTTCCAGGCACCCATTACCCTCTGTGTAAAAAACCTGCCTCGTACATCTACTCTAAACCTTGCCCCTCGCACCTTAAACCTCTGCCCCCTAGTAATTGACCCCTCTACCCCGGGGAAAAGCCTCTGACTATCCACTCTGTCTATGCCCCTCATAATTTTGTAGACCTCTATCAGGTCGCCCCTCAACCTCCGTCGTTCCACTGAGACCACACCAAGTTTATTCAACCTCTCCTCGTAGCTAATGCCCTCCATACCAGGCAACATCCTGGTAATTCAGCTTTGACAAAGAGTCATCGGACTCAAAACGTTAGCTCTTTTCTCTCCCTACGGATGCTACCAGACCTGCTGAGATTTTCCAGCATTTTCTCTTTCGTTTCAGATTCCAGCATCCGCAGTAATTTGCTTTTATCCTGTTAAATCTCTTCTGCACCCTCTCTAAAGCCTCCACATCCTTCTGGTAGTGTGGCAACCAGAATTGAACACTATACTCCAAGTGTGGCCTAACTAAGGTTCTATACAGTTGCAACATGACTTGCCAATTCTTATACTCAATGCCCCGGCCAATGAAGGCAAGCATGCCGTATGCCTTCTTGACTACCTTCTCCACCTGTGTTGCCTCTTTCAATGATCTGTGGACCTGTACTCCTAGATCTCTCTGACTGTCAATACTCTTGAGGGTTCTCTTGAGAGTAAGTAGCAGATCAATACAGAACAGGGTGTCATCGAATTTACAGTGCAGAAGGAGGCTATTCGGCCCATCAAGTCTGCACCAGCCCTTGGAAAGCGCACCCCCACTTAAGCCCACGCCTCCACCCTATCCCCGTAACCCAGTCGCCCCCCCGAACCTTTTTGGACACTAAGGGCAATTTAGCATGGCCAGTCCACCTAACCCGCACATCTTTGGACTGTGGGAGGAAACCGGAGCACCCGGAGGAAACCCACGCAGACACGGGAAGATGTGCAGGGTAGGTGGATTGGCCACGCTAAATTGCCCCTTCATTGGAAAAAATCGTCGTCTTGGGTGTTCTGGTTTACAAACAAGCCAACTATGCTGGAAGTGGTGTAACGCTATTTTATGAACTGTTCACCTATGCTAACATACTGTAAACGTGGGTATAAGCAATACCAGCTTAACTGTGGACCCTCTCCTATCACTAGCTATGGTGAGGCACTCAGCACATGGTGAATGTCTGTGTTGCAGGCTGTGAGCTCTGTGCTCCGAGCTGGCTGCTACTAGAATGAGCGGGAACTCTCCCATCCCCTGTCTTTTTAGTGCGTGTGCTCTCGCTGGTGATTGGCTGCGGTGTTGTGTATGCTGATTGGTCCCACTGCATGTCCATCAGTGTGTGTATGTGATTGCACCATAATGTACTGATGTATATGACATGGAGTTTGTACATTCTCCCCGTGTCTGCGTTGGTCTCACCCCCACAATCCTAAAAGATGTGCAGGGTAGGTGATTGGCCACGTTAAATTGCCCCTTCATTGGAGAAAATCCAATTGGGTACTCTAAATTTAAAAAAAAACTAATCGCCATTTAAATCCCGTGACACAAGGGTTCAATTCTGGCCTTGGGTGACTGTGGAGTTTAGACGTTCTCCCCCGTGTGTGCGTGGGTTTCCTCCGAGGGCTCCGGTTTCCTCCCACAGTCCAAAGATGTGCAGGTTAGGTGGATTGGCCGTGCTCAATTGCCCCCGAGTCTGGGCAGCACAATCAGAGGGTCGGTGCAGACTCGATGGGCCAAATGGCCTCATTCTGCACTGTTGGGGTTCCATGTTTCTATATAAACCCCTGGACTTGTTTGTTTAATCCCAGCTGATTCAATGTTCTTCCTTGTCAGAATGGATGGCTCAGGAATGAATCCTCACGTCACCACATATTTAGAACACATCCAAATATGTATTTGCTTTCATATTGTGGTTAATCACTTGGAAAAGTCTTCAGGTAGCTTTGAAATACGATCAGGTTTGAAGTGTCGCTTCGCTGTTGACTGGCCCCTCTTCAGAAGCAGCAGGCAGGTTGTTGTCCGGCTGGAGAGGAATGTCGGCCAGGAATGTACCCCTGGGCTCTTCAGAACAGTCTCGCGGGATTTGCAGTCTCCCAGCTCAAACAGCAGAAGCAGGAAGACACAGACCTTGGCAGAGCGAGAGTTCGCAAAATATTTCCCAGTCACGCACAAAGGGTTGAAGCAGTTAATGGCACCGGGTGATCGAAGGTCAGCCTCAGAACAAAGCCAGAGACCCGACAACAACGCACCACCGAATATTGCCAAATCATTTTCAGCTTTTTACTGAGGGCGGCAGAATTGAACTCTGGTCACACACAATTTACAATAAAAACAAAATGATATATTTGTTGAAAAACAGAATTTTATGGTTCTGCGAAGACTACGAGGCAACAGGGCCATTTTTGACCTGTCACATTTCTAGGTCAGGATTCGATTCTCAGTCAGCATTTCTATAACTGAGCGAGGGCCAACTATCTGGCTGAACCTGATCGACGGAGTCTGCGACAACATGTGAACCCAATGTCGTGCTCTCAACTCCGAAGGCAATCGTTACCCAGAGACGTGCCCAAATCCCAGATACCCTCCCCAAGCCAGACAATCCTGACCCAGAGATCTGAACCCCACACTCGTGGATAATCCCTGTCCAGGAACCTCAAGGCAAACTACCCTCTAGCCCCCAAACAATACCAACCTAGGGACCCGTGCCCCAGAACACCCCTACCCAGGTATCTCATCCCTAGACAAACCCGACTTAGAGACCCCCCCCTCCAGACCAGGCTTCCTAATCCAAGGACCACCCCGCGCCAGTGATCAACACCACCCCTCCTGGACAATACCCACTGAGAGACGCCTCCGAATACTCTGACCCAGAGACCCCCCAGCCGGAGACAACCCCGAATCAGAGATCTGTCTCCCCCACCCTGAGACAATCTCCTCCTCCACCACTCAAACCTCGCAGACAAATATCACCCCTCAAACCCAAACTTCATTTGAAGCCGACTTGTGACAATCGGCGATTTTCATTTCATTTCATCTCCACCGGCAAGCTTCACCCAAAGACCACAGCCAGCCTCTGGCACCGAGACACTCCCTCATTTATCTGCATTGAGTGTCCCCCAGCCCATACCTCCAACAAACACACTGACAGCCAGCCCGCCCGCCAACCCCCCAGACAGTTACTCAGAGCTCCATTCCAGAGACTCCTCACCCAGAGACCAGGAACCACTTTCCAAGAGCAGGTGCAGACTCGATGGGCCGAATGGCCTCCTTCTGCACTGTAAATTATATGATTATATATGAACCCCTCCATCTCCCCCATTCCACCACCACTCCCCCATTCCACCCCCACGCCCCATTACACCACCACACCCCATTCCTCCTCCACCCCCATTACACCCCTCCATTACATGCCCCCATTCCACCTCCATCCCCCATTACACCACCACCGCATTCCACCTCCACCCGCCCATTCCACCACCACCCCCATTCCACCACCACACCCACATTACACCACCCCCCATTCCACATCCACCCTGCATTACATGACCACCCCCCATTCCACCTCCACCCCCATTCAACCACCAAGCCCCCATTACACCCCCAACTCCCCATTCCACCTCCAACCCCCATTATACCACTACTCCCCCATTAAACCCCCACCCATTACACCTCCACACCTCCATCATTCCACCACCGACCCCTCATTCCACCCACACACCCCCATTACACCACCCCACATTCCACCCTGACCCCCCCATTACACCACCACACCCCCATCATTCCACCACCCCCCCATTTCACCACCACACCCATTCCACCACCATCCCCCATTATACCACCACCCCATTACACCTCCACCCTCCATTCCACCTCCAGCCACCCATTACACCCCACCCCACATTTCACCACCCCATTACACCACCGCCGCATTCCACCTCCAACTGCCCATTCCACCACCAACCCCCATTACAACCCCACCCCATTCCACCACCACCCCTCCATTCCACCACCACCCCCCATTCCACCACCATCCCATTACACCTCCACCCCATTACACCCCCACCCCACATTCCACCACCCCCATTACAGCATCACCACCCCATTACACCACCACCGCACTCCACCTCCAACCGCCCATTCCACCACCAACCCCCATTACACCCCCACCCCCATGACACCCCCCCCATTCCACCACCACCCCCATTACACCACCACACCCACATTACAGCACCCCCAATTCCACATCCACCTTGCATTACATGACCACCCCCCCCCATTCCACCTCCACCCCATTCAACCACCAACCAGCCATTACACACACCAACCCCCCATTCAACCTCCAACCCCCATTACACCCCCACCCCCCTTTCCACCTCCAACCCCCATTATACCACTACTCCCCCATTTTACCCCCACCTCCATACCCCCATTATACCACCACCCCCATTGCACCACCGACCCCTCATTCCACCCACACACCCCCATTACACCATCCCACATTCCACCCTGACCCCCCATTCCACCACCACACCCCCATTATACCACCACACCCCCATTACACCACACCCCCATTACACCACCACCCCCCATTACACCACCACACCCCCACTACACCACCACCCCCCATTCCACCACCATGCCCCATTACACCACCCCATCCCACCTCCACCCCCATTCCACCACCACCCCATTACACCTCCACCACCCATTACACCACAACCCCCATTACACCACCACCTCATTACACCACCACCACCCCATTCCACCACCACCCCTCCATTCCACCACCACCACTCCATTCCACCACCACCCCCATTCCACCACCATCCCCCATTATACCACCACCCCATTACACCTCCACCCTCCATTCCACCTCCAGCCACCCATTACACCCCCGCCCCACATTTCACCACCCCCATTACACCACTGCCGCATTCCACCTCCAACTGCCCATTCCACCACCAACCCCCATTACAACCCCACCCCCCATGGCACCACCCCATTCCACCACCACCCCATTCCACCACCACCCCTCCATTCCACCACCACCCCTCCATTCCACCACCACCCCCATTCCACCACCATCCCATTTACACCTCCACCCCATTACACCCCCACCCCACATTCCACCCCCTCCATTACAGCATCACCACCACATTACACCACCACCGCATTCCACCTCCAACCGCCCATTCCACCACCAACCCCCATTACACCCCCACCCCCATGACACCCCCCCATTCCACCACCACCCCCATTCCACCCCCCCCATTACACCACCACACCCACATTACAGCACCCCAATTCCACATCCACCTTGCATTACATGACCACCCCCCCATTCCACCTCCACCCCATTCAACCACCAACCAGCCATTACACACACCAACCCCCCATTCCACCTCCAACCCCCATTACACCCCCACCCCCCTTTCCACCTCCAACCCCTATTATACCACTACTCCCCCATTTTACCCCCACCTCCATTACACCTCCACACCCCCATTATACCACCGACCCCTCATTCCACCCACACACCCCCATTACACCACCCCACATTCCACCCTGACCCCCCATTACACCACCACACCCCCATTATACCACCACACCCCCATTACACCACACCCCCATTACACCACCACCCCCATTACACCACCACACCCCCCACTACACCACCACCCCCATTCCACCACCATGCCCCATTACACCACCCCATCCCACCTCCACCCCCATTCCACCACCACCCCATTACACCTCCACCACCCATTACACCACAACCCCCATTACACCACCACCTCATTACACCACCACCACCCCATTCCACCACCACCCCTCCATTCCACCACCACCCCTCCATTCCACCACCACCCCCATTCCACCACCATCCCCCATTATACCACCACCCCATTACACCTCCACCCTCCATTCCACCTCCAGCCACCCATTACACCCCCACCCCACATTTCACCACCCCCATTACACCACTGCCGCATTCCACCTCCAACTGCCCATTCCACCACCAACCCCCATTACAACCCCACCCCCCATGGCACCACCCCATTCCACCACCACCCCATTCCACCACCACCCCTCCATTCCACCACCACCCCCATTCCACCACCATCCCATTACACCTCCACCCCATTACACCCCCACCCTACATTCCACCCCCTCCATTACAGCATCACCACCACATTACACCACCACCGCATTCCACCTCCAACCGCCCATTCCACCACCAACCCCCATTACACCCCCACCCCCATGACACCCCCCCATTCCACCACCACCCCAATTCCACCCCCCCATTACACCACCACACCCACATTACAGCACCCCAATTCCACATCCACCTTGCATTACATGACCACCCCCCCATTCCACCTCCACCCCATTCAACCACCAACCAGCCATTACACACACCAACCCCCCATTCCACCTCCAACCCCCATTACACCCCCACCCCCCTTTCCACCTCCAACCCCTATTATACCACTACTCCCCCATTTTACCCCCACCTCCATTACACCTCCACACCCCCATTATACCACCACCCCTCATTCCACCACCGACTCCCCCCATTCCACCCCCCCCACATTACACCATCACACCCCCATTATACCACCACCACTCATTGCACCCCCACACCCCATTACACCACCAATTACACCGCCAACCCCCCCATTACACCACCACCCCATTCCTCCTCCACCCCATTACGCCACCGCCCCCCATTACATGTCCCCCATTCCACCTGCATCCACCATTCCACCTCCATCCCCATTACACCAACACCCCCATTACACCACACACCCCATTACACCACCACCGAATTCCACCACCACCCCTCCATTCCACCACCACCCCCCATTCCACTTCCACTCCCCATTCAACCACCAACCCCCCATTACACACACCAACCCCCCATTCCACCTCCAACCCCTACTACACCCCCACCCCCCCTTTCCACCTCCAACCCCCATTATACCACTACTCCCCCATTTTACCCCCACCCCCCATTACATCTCCACCCCCCCATTATACCATTACACCCCCATTATACCACCAACCCCCCATTCCACCCCCACCCCCCATTACACCACCACCCCCTATTCCACCCCCACACCCCATTACACCACCCCATTACACGACCAACCCCCATTACACCGCCACCCCCCCATTACACCGCCACCCCCCCATTCCTCCTCCACCCCCATTACACCACCGCCCCCATTACACCCTCCCATTAATGCCCCCCATTCCACCTCCACCCCATTACACCAACACCCCATTACACCACCACCCCATTACACCACCACCACATTCCACCACCACCGAATTCCACCACCACCCCTCCATTCCACCACCACCCCTCCATTCCACCACCACCCCCATTCCACCACCATTCCCCATTACACCACCACCCCATTGCACCTCCGCCCCCCCATTCCACCTCCAGCCCCCATTACACCCCCACCCCACATTCCACCACCCCATGACACCATCATCACCCCATTACACCACCGCCCCCATTACACCCCCCATTACATGCCCCCCATTCCACCTCCACCCCCATTACACCAACACCCCATTACACCACCACCACATTCCACCACCACCGAATTCCACCACCACCCCTCCATTCCACCACCACCCCTCTATTCCACCACCACCCCCATTCCACCACCATTCCCCATTACACCACCACCCCATTGCACCTCCGCCCCCCCATTCCACCTCCAGCCCCCCATTACACCCCCACCCCACATTCCACCACCCCATGACACCATCATCACCCCATTACACCACCACCCGCATTCCACCTCCACCCGCCCATTCTACCACCACCACCCCCCATTACACACCCACCCCCCATTCCACCACAACCCCCATTCCACCACCAACCCCCATTACACCACCACCTCCCCTTACACCACCACACCCACATTACACCCCCGCATTCCACATCCACCCTGCATTACGTGATCACCCCCCCATTACACCCCCACCCACATTCCACCCCCATTACACTACTGAACCCATTACACCACCCCCCCCCATTCCACCTCCACCCTCCATTACACCATCATCCCATTACACCCCCTCTCCACCTCCACCCCCATTCCACATCCACCCCCCATTACACCACCACTACCACCCCATTCCACCACCACCAACCCATTCCACCTCAGCCCCCCCCATTCCACCTCCACTCCCCCATTCCACCCCCACCCTCATTACACCCCCATCCCCATTCCAACCCCCCTATTCCACCACCATCCCCCCATTACACCACCATACCCACATTACACCACCCCCATTACACCATGCCCCCATTACACCACCCCCATTACACCGCCAACCCCAATTCACCACCAACACCCCCATTACAACCCCCCATTCCACCTCCGCCTCCCATTCCACTTCCCCCTCATTCCCCCTCGCCCCCCCACCTCCCCATCCCCCCCTTTGCCTCACCCCCATTCTGCCTCCCCCTCCCATTCCGCCTCGCTTCCCCCCCACCTCCCCCCATTCCTCACCCCCTTCCATCTCCCCCTCCAGCTCAACCCCCCCTCCCAGCTCACCCCCTCCCAGCTCACCCCCTCCTCCAGCTCACCCCCCTCACTCCTCCAGCTCACCCCCCCCTCCCTCTTCCAGCTCACCCCCTCCCTCCTCCAGCTCACCCCCCTCCCTACTCCAACTCACCCCCCTCCCTCCTCCAGCTCACCCACCCATCTCCTCCAGCTCACCCCCTCCCACCTCCAGCTCACCCGACCTCCAGCTCGCCCCCCCTCCCTCCTCACCCCCTCTCTCCTCACCCCCTCCCTCCTCACCCCCCTCCCTCACCGCCTCCCTCTTCACCCCTCCTCACACGCCCCTCCCTCCTCACCCGCCCCTCCCTCCTCACCCCCCTCCCTCCTCACACTCCTTTCCCCCCCTCCTCACCCCCCCTTCCTCCTCACCCTGCCCTCACCCCCCTCCCTCCTCCCTCCTCACCTCCCCCCTCCCTCCTCACCCCCTCTCCCTCCTCACCCCCACCCTCCTCACCCCCCTCCCTCCTCACACCCCCCCTTATCCGCCTCCCTCCCCTCCTCCCTCCTCACACCCCCTCCCACTTCCTCCGCCCTCCCCCTTCCTCCCCCCCACCACCCTCCTCACCCCCACCCACCCCCTCCCTCCTCACTCCCACTCACTCCCTCCTCACCCCCTCCCTCCTCACCCCCCACCCCCTCCCTCCAGATCACCCACACTGCGTCCTCCAGATCAACCCCCACCAGCTCACCCCCACCAGCTCACCCCCCTCCAGCTCACCCACCCCCTCCAGCTCACCCCCCCTCCAGCTCACCCCCCTCCCACCTCCAGCTCACCCCCCTCCCTCCTTACCCCCTCCTCCCTCCCTCCTCCCCACCCGCTCCCTCCCTCCCCCCCACCCTCCCCCACCCACTCTCCCCCCTCCTCCAGCTCACCCCCCCCTCCTCCAGCTCACCCCTCCCTCCTCACCCCTCCTCATCCCCCTCCCTCCCCTTCCCCCCTCCTCACCCCCTCCCTCCCTCCCCCTCACCCCTCCCCCTCACCACCCCTCCTTCCCTCCTCACCCCCTCCTGCTTCCTCCCCCCTCCCTCCTCCCCCTCACCCCCCTCCCTCCCCCTCCCTCCCTCCCTCCTCACCCCCCCTCCCTCCCTCCCTCCTCACCCCCCCCCTCCCTCCTCCCCCCTCCCTCCTCCCCCTCACCCCCCCTCCCTCCCCCCCTTCCTCCCTCCTCACCCCCCCCTCCCTCCCTCCTCCCCCCTCCCCCCTCCCTCACCCCCCCCTCCCCTCACCCCCCTCCCCTCACCCCCCCTCCCTCCCTCACCCCCTCCTCCCCCTCACCCCCCTCCCTCCTCACCCCCTCCCTCCTCACCCCCCCCTCCCTCCTCACCCCCCTCCCTCCCTCCTCACCCCCCCCTCATCCCCCTCACCCCCCTTCCTCCCTCCCTCCTCACCCCCCTCCCTCCCTCCTCACCCCCCCTCCCTCCTCACCCCCCTCCCTCCCTCCTCACCCCCCCCATCCCCCTCACCCCCCTTCCTCCCTCCCTCCTCACCCCCCTCCCTCCCTCCTCACCCCCCCTCCCTCCTCCCCCTCCCTCCTCCCCCTCACCCCCCCTCCCTCCCTCCCCCCTTCCTCCCCTCCCTCCTCACCCCCCTCCCTCCCTCCTCCCCCTCCCCCCCTCCCTCCCCCCTCCCTCCCTCCTTACCCCCCCTCACTCCCTACCCCCCTCCCTCCCTCCCTCCTCACCCCCCCTCCCTCCCTCCCTCCCTCCAGCTCAACCAGCCTCCGTCCCCCAGCTCACCCACCCTCCCACCTCCAGCTCACCCCCCACCAGCTCACCCCCCCCTCCAGCTCACCCCCCCCTCCAGCTCACCCCCCCTCCAGCTCACCCCCCCCTCCAGCTCACCCCCCCTCCAGCTCACCCACCCTCCCACCTCCAGCTCACCCCCCTCCCTCCTTATCCCCCCCCTCCTTCCTCACCCCCCACCCCTGCACTCCTCCCCACGCGCTCCCTCCCTCCCCCCACCCGCTCCCTCCCTCCCCCCCACCCGCTCCCTCCCTCCCCCCCCACCCACTCTCCCTCCCCCCTCCCCCCTCCTCCAGCTCACCCCCCCTCCTCACCCCTCCTCATCCCCCCTCCCTCCCCCCCTCCTCCAGCTCACCCCCCCCTCCTCATCCCCCCTCCCTCCCACTTCCTCCCCCCTCCCTCCCTCCCCCTCACCCCCCCCTCCCTCCTCCCCCTCACCCCCCCTCCCCCCTCACCCCCCCTCCTCCCCTCACCCCCCCTCACCCCCCCCTCCCCCCTCCCCCCCTCCCCCCCTCCCTCACCCCCCCCTCCCCCCCCTCCCCTCCCCCCCTCCCTCACCCCCCCTCCCCCACCCCCCTCACCTCTCCCTCACCCCCCTCATCCCTCCCTCACCCCCCCCTCCCCCCTCACC